>NW_009932150.1:0-61616 GCF_000696875.1 Nestor notabilis
AAGGTCCTTTCCAACTCTAACCATTCTATGAATCTATATTCACGTAGTCTGCCTCCTCCTTGACATACTATGAATATAATCCTAGGCATTCAAGATATTTTTGTTGCTTTGATGAAGATATAGACTTCTATATCTGATGGTTTTTATGACAAACCATACGGATGTAATTCTACATGCAGGCCCAGCAAAAATCATCTTGGATACTTCGAATGAGTATGACTGTATGCACACAAAACCACCCCAAACCCTCAATCAGCCACAACACCGCATGAGAATACAAGTCCCAAAGAACAGGTGTGGGTCAGTAAAATTAAGAGGTGTCATGAGCATCCTTCTCTGAGAGGCTGATGCTACACCAAAGAGAGGAGCATGGCTCTGGAACATGTGGATGACTGCAGTGGAGAGGGAATGGGAGGACAGACCTATGGGGAATGGCATTACGGGATCAATAAAATCTTCCTCCACCTCTCACACAGTGAATTGCCTGCAGTGCTACACAACACTGCTGAGATCAATTCCTAGAGCTTTGCACTGGCTGTTGAAATCTGGGAGACACGCTGAGGTTTTGCTCACCAAATCCAGTAATGCAATTAACAGAGCAATGGAGAAAATGGGAACAAATCCTAAAAACCCAAATTGTGCCCTATCTACACAGAATTTTGAATTAACATATTATTACTAAATTGACATACAATTATTATTGCAGCAGCACTCCTAGGACTCCAGTCTGCCAAGGAAGCATTGGCTGGGGTACGACGGAAGAGAGAGACGAAGGGTTGTCTTCATTCTCAATTAGCTGAATATGGAGTTTATACAAGCATGTCAAATCCTTTGAGCAAAATCATTCTGCCAGTCAATACTCTACTAGCTAGTATGAGCAATCATGCATGGACATCATTTCTTCTATATTTTCTTAATTCTACAGATGATGACAGGTTTTATTGTCATAAAGGGAAACTTTTCACTGCAGCACGCACTGAGCAGCAACACTAACCATCAGGAAGAAGTCAGGATTCCCCCGTGAGGAAGCGCTTTCCCCTAAACTGAGCCATTTAATTGCACTCACAACTGTGGAAAATATATTAGTGTGGCTTCCTTTTGTGGCATTTGTTAGTACAATTCTGAGATGTTTGTCTGAAAAGAGTGCTCCATTTCACTGCTTCTTGTTCAACGAAGAGATTTGGTTAGCCAGAACTACGTTGCTTTTGTGAAACTTAGAGCTGTATTTTGAATTAGGACCTTTTTTATTAGTATGCATTAAAACCTGTTATTGATCTCCTAGAGGTGCTATTTTAAGTGTCTTTTGTAATACAAAACCAAATTAGATTCTGATCAGGTTCAAAGTGTTCAATCAAGACCTGCCATCAGCATTTTTAAACGAAATGCAGTTTGTGTTTGGCATTTCAGATCAGCTATTTGGTTGAAAGTCAGGAAGAATTCCCAATGATCTCTCTTTCTTTTGCTGGGCACCTAAAATGTATCTAGCATTCAGCTGCTGCATGATGTTGACATATTGTTTTGTTCAGTCCAGAGCACTTTGACATTTAGTGTATACTATGGTGGCTAAATTAAAAGGAACCACTGCGGCACATTACCTTAAAAAACATCTGCTAAACATTCTAAACCCAACAGATTTAGATTGGAAATTAGGAAAAAAATTTTCATTATAATTCTTCCAAAGTGCGGCCCTGGCACAGGGTGCCCAGGGAAGCTGTGGTTGCCCCATCCCTGGCAGTGTTCAAGGCCAGGTGGGACACAGGGGCTTGGAGCAACCTGCTCTAGTGGAGGTGTCCCTGCCCATGGCAGGGGTTTGGAACTGGATGATCTTTAAGGTCCTTGCTAACTCAAACCATTCCATGATTCTATGATTCTTTATAACTAAAGACTGACGTGGTCATTAAAAGAATGCAAATGTGTAATGTATCACTTCAACTGATCATATTATGATAATACTAGTCTTCATAGAGAAGTGATTAAACAGGTGAAGATCCAGCAAGCTCAGGGACCCACAGTGCAAGGAGCTGTACAGGGGGCCCAAAGAGATGGACCTTGTCTGAAAAGTTTATAATTTATACTTCAAAAGAGATACATAAGGCAGATACAATATTTCTATCATATCCACAATGATGACAACAAACGGGTGTTTTCACCTCACTTAACTCCATACTCAAGCATAGAATCATAGAATTGTTTAGGTTAAAGACCTTTAAGATCATCAAGCCCAACCACTACCTCAGCACTGCCAAGTCCACCACTAAATTGTATAAATCACTCTAGGACTCCATACAGTCAATAGAAAGAAATACACTTTGAGGATGCAGTTCATCTGATCTCCACTTTGCAGAAAGGCATCTTTAGTAGAAAATCCAAAGTCACCTATTTTGCCAACCCTAACAGCCAGACCTACTGCCTTCCTGGAGGTGCACAACCTGCCATGCAGAGGCATGCAAGGTGAGGGGAGCACTGTCCTCTGTCAGCACAGGCTCCACTTACATGCATGGGCACTGGCCTTCTGTAGACACAGGTTTTTGATGGTGGAAATCAACAAGTTCACTCTGGGGTGAACACCAGAGCCCAGAAAACAAGTGGTGATTATGAAGCCACCCTGAGACAACACGCACCAGAATCCAGCCCTCTGGGATGTTCTTTGCTTTGCCTAAACTGATGAGGTCTTAAATTATTAGATCTACTTAGAGAGCAGCACAAAGCCTCCAGGTTCAACACTGCAACTCTGACAGGAGGCTGGTGCATGCAGCGATGACTGCAGCCAAATAATGGTCTCGGTGGTTTAGTCTGTTTATTCAGATTTAAATTAGCCCAACCAACCTATGTGGTACTACAGCTACAATACAAAATTAGACAATATGTCACATGAAAACACGTCCTGGTCAAGAAAAAATCCAGCCCCAGTGCATGGCAGCTCCCCTCCTCCCAAGCCAGCTGATGCTTGCAGGGACATCTCCTGCACTGCAGAGTGCGGCCCCCCTGTCAGTAACAAGGCTCAGGCTGCTGTTTCTAAACAATTCCTGATTCCTCTAGACACCTTGTGGTGCCAGACTTTGCTCAGGTTGTGTCACCCTTTTACTGTAAGTGGCAAATAAAGGCGTGGGTTTGTAAGTGACATTAAACTCAGCATACCTCTATTCAGACCCCTCACGCCAACCTGGATTTTGCCCGTTTTCTAAGGTCTTACAGAGTATTTCTGCTACCTCCTGCCATTATTAACTTTCTAACTACACAACAAAGGTCCTAAGAAAATGACATAAGCTCTCTGGCTGATTTGCTGGTGTTCACTCAAGTGACAATTAAAGGCAAATAATATATGTTGTATCTATGAACTTCAATTCTTGCTGCACACTGGGCTTAACAGCTATCTAACGTCTGCCTTCTTCCAGTTTCCAGGCAGGTAACGGCTGAGCTGGGGGACAGGGGACACTTATTTGTTGTATGGCCCAGAGCACTTATTTGTTGTATGGCCCAGTCCTCCCTCCAGCCTAGCTGAGATACAGGTGTGAGAATGCTCAGCCTGGATAAAGCAAGCCCATGCAAAAAGACACCAGCATGCAGAACCTGAAAGAGAAGGGAAGGTGTCTCGTGTGATGGATGTTCCTGTGGCCATGTCAACACACCCCCAGCTAGCAGAATGCAAAGGAGGGAAATGGAAGAAAATACAGGTTCACAACTGCTGCATGCACTTTCTTCCCGATTGCCCCCTAATTTAACATTTAAAGTACAAAAAATGATCACTGTAACTGCCCCATCAACACCAACAGTGCGTTACCTGTATTAATACTCTTTCATCACTTTTTAAATGCTCCAGGATGATGGGAAAACTAAGGACAGTGATAGCTGCAAACCCCACAGAAAGGTGTAAGCATTAAGAGGTTTTCTTTACAGGTGAAATCTTTTGCCTGTACTGCACCACAAGCGGCGGGTAGGGATGGGAGGCAGCAAGCTGCCAGCAGTCCTTGCGTGTGGGGGGTGAGAGAGAAACAAGCCAAGGTCACATCACCCTGCCTGAGCAGTGCGTGAGACTGCACTGAGGTTTGCTGGAGAGGGAGGCCACAGCGCGCCAGGCACTGGCCTTGCTGCGACGAGATGGATGGCAAACACAGTAGAGTGGGATCTCTCCAGTAGCTGAAGGTCACCTGGTCACTAAAAACAAGACAATGCACTCAGATGTCTTGTCAGTGCCTTCACCTCACTGCTGGAACATTGGCATGAGCCAGGAACGCCAGGGCTGGGAGTGAACCAGGAAAGGAAAGCCCAGTGTGTCCCGGCTGAGCAATAAATAAGGTTTGTTCCAAGCCTAATCACACTATTATTTTCAAATAATGAAAATAAGATTAACAATTATGAAATTAAGATTACCAATTTAATTTGTATTTTTATTAGCTAAAAGTCAATCATTCACCGCCCAGCAATAACATTCATCATTACACAGAAACATGTGGCTTACCATGTCATGCTGGAAGCACTCTATGTGTCTAAGCAGAAGGCTAAACTCACCCTTAAGCTAACTTAATTGAGACCAGTTACTCCAGGATCGAGCTTTACCCAGTTACAGACATAGATTGTAACTTCTGAGGATGGCATCAATTCTGGGTCCTAAATGGTGCTCACATGAAAACCACAGAAAAAACTGTTTTAATTTACTGCAGCAGCACTCTAGCCTGCCTCCGAATGGAAACTGCAGGCTGCAGTTGTGACATCTGAACGTTTTCAATTAGCTGACACACTAGTAATTTGCTTGGTATCATCCTAAATAATAATACATTTTGTGACTGAATTAATTTGGCAAGCAGCCAATGATTAATTAGGAAAAGTTAATTATGTACTTGTCGTGAAATGCACTCTATTTATGGCAAAATGTGTTGACTTCAAGTCAATCTTGATATTTACAGTGAATTAAAAGTTACCACAGAGTGTAAGTATTTATGTTAAGAACAAATTGTCTTCAAGGGAAAACGGAACAGGGAAGGAGGTGCCTGCAAACCCCAGATGGGGATAGCCAGGTTGGGGTGGAGCATCCCACTCTTCCCTCCCATATCTCTGTGGATTGCCAGCATGGTGGAGAGGGGAGATGAGGAAAGGCAGCCAGTCGTTATCAGACACTACCACAAACCAGACAGCAATATCTGAAAACATGCAGACAAATTCCAGTACAGGCCAGTTGTGCCTTTGCAATGAAACCTGAGAGAAAACCTCTGGGTTAGCAGGGGATCTCTTCAAAGATCTATTTTGGGGATCAATCTCATTAAAGGCTATAACCAAAAGCAAGAGGATGATAATAATTTGCTGATGATACCTAGTTAGGAGGAGTTCTGTCAGTTTAGAAGAGACCTGAGATTTCACACAGTAATAAGCAGATGACCTTGAGGTCTCCACTAATTGAAACGGATGGAAATCAATTGTGCGAAGTGTGAGGCCATACAGCCAGGGATTAATAATGAGCATTTCTGGTGTAAGCAGAGAGCTCATCATCTCGAAATGGTGGAGGACAGACACCTCAATGTCTGGACAGGTGCTTCCAGATATCCAGAACCACTGGCTGATCACAGAATCACCGCAATCCAACAATATGAAGCAGAAATGACAAAAAAGATCCAGGAAGATACCAGAAGCATTTCCACGAAGATGGGGAAGTGTTAACAACATTGCACAAAGATAGCGAGATCTGCCCCACAATCTTGTATATGAAAATACAGCATGCTGACATGTTTAAGAAAGATGATCTCAATGTGGAACAAGAACACAGATGGGGCATTTATGATGCTATGGATGATAAAGTGTTTGACATACAAGAGACTGAAAGAACAGAGTTTGTTTGGATGGCAAGGGGCAGTAGAGAGCAGATTATGGTTATTCAGTACAAATACAGTAGTGGGGTAAGAATTGCATATTTATTATCAGGGAGGAAAAAGCACTGGTAAAGCTAGAGAACACTTTGAAAACAAACAGGTACAGGTGTATTGCTAACATAACAAAAGTAAGAGGAGCGTTTCTAATCAACATACCAGCTGGGCAGGGAGGCCACTAAGCTAACTACTTCTGAGACAAAAGGTGATACAGATATGGAAGAAGTTGCATGAGATGACCACCAGCAACTGCAAGGCTGGAGGCCCCTTCAGAGCATCTTTTGGTGCCTGAGCTCCACTGTGAGCTTGAGCAGAAAGCTCTGATGTCCAGTGGGACTTTTGCCATGTGACTTCTTGCAGATGCCACTTGGACCTAAAAAAATTCCATGATTATGATTCCACACAAACAAGCAGCTTTGTACTTGGGTTTTGGTTGGTTTGGGTTTTTCTGTTGTTGTTGTGCTTGTTTGTTTCCTGGAGGAGCTTTCTGATGAAAGAAATTCATCAAATTTAGCCATTTTACCAAATTCAGTAATTTCTTCCCTACATCAATTGCAGCAAATTAGCTAGAAATTAGCTAGTTCTACTTCATAGCCAGGTGACTTAGGTAGACCAAAATATCACTAATTTATCTATAGAAAGAGGTATTTATCATTCCTTTCTGGAATTACTTGCAACAATGGTATCCCAGAAGAGAGGGTATCCAGACATTATAGAGGTGACAAAACTTTAGCTTAGATCATCAACTTGTATCCTGACATCAAAGCCCTGAAAATTCTCCACTGTCTATAACCAGGCAATATCCCGCAGTGACAGAGACAGGTGGCTTTATTTGAAATTTTCTCAACCTGGTACCAGAAATGTGTAAGTTATAGACTGTTATTATTATTACTAATATAAAGCATGGTTCTTTTTCACACAGTTATGTGAAACAAACTTTTCAACTTTAACTTCAGTATATATCAGATTCATACCTTCCTGTCCATATTGCCTCCAGAATGAGAACTAAACTAATGTAATAGGTATTAAATTGTGAAATCAAAAAAATGCATCAGCATCTTGTGTTGCTATGAGAGGTACTACACAGTACAATTTACAAGGTAATAGACCTATTCATCATCGGCACATCATTCATTCCAGTTTCTCTGCTCAGATGATGCAGAGCAGGAATTTTGATGGACTATTTGTCCTTGCTTTGATTAAGAACAAAACATAGCTTGAAAAGCAAAACTTTGCCTGCTGCTCCACGTCTCCAAAATACTATTCTTGTGTTACCAGTACAGATTAGAAGTACTAAATATGCTGATCACAACATTATGAAAGCAAAGGGTGAACCCAAACCTCGTATTTTCTAAATTCACTGTATCAAACTGGGATAAGTATCACGCAGACATCCATTATCTTTGCATTTTTGAACTCCCCTTCTTTGGCAGCATGATAATCCAGGGGTTAATTGAGGATTTAGTGCACCTGGATTCAGCTCCCTGCTACAGTCCAATCATCATTATGAATGTAGAGAGATCTCTTAGGACAAAGAAAATGCTGTGCTTAAATACCTTCAGCAATCTTCCTTTAGTCTATGGTAGTCTTGTAGTCTACTGTGTCTTTCTGATTAGGTCTACACAGAATCTGTTCTGCTTTGTTCTCACTAACTGGGAATGAAGATGAATAAGGATTTTGAGGCACTTAGATATTACAGAAATGAGGCTTTAAAAATACTTCAGCAATAATTTTTAGTACAGTGGCAAATGCATACCCTGCTCTGCGACATTAAGTGTTGGCCTACGCATGACTAAATGCTCTTGCCTTTAGTGTGCTCCAGTAGAGGTTTTGGTCTCACCTCTTTCTAATTTTTCCAGAGGGCTCTTTTAATTACAGTGCACAAGATAACTGAGGCTGAAAGGATCCCACAAGAAGAGAACGACCTTCAGACAATAGTCTTTTCTTATTAAGACCCTGTAGTTGCTCTCATTCCAACAGCAGAGAGTTAAAAGCAGCTGAAGTGCATGGATGTAAGATGCTTTCTTCACGCTGGCTAGCAACTGAACACAAAAACATGCTGCACCCACAGCTAGAGCCAACTGCCAGCAGTGTGAGGACTGAAATCCTGCTGGGCCTCTCATTGCTCACCTCTCCATGGCAGCAACACACGAGACAGCCCCACATCAACCTGCTGACTCCAGACCCTGCTTTTCTGTGCCCACTGTCGCCACATTTCTAGTCTTCCCACTGTTACCTTAGTAATGACAAATAAAAAGCACTGTAACGTTCTCCTGCTTTCATGGTGATACACTCATAGGTTTCTTTGGCTTGGCCACTAAATCAGTGGCACCAGCCAAAACCATCTTTGCTAGCTGAAGAAATCCAGAAGCGCTTGTGGCTGTGGGACGTAGGACTGCAGCACGATCCCCAGACTGCACAGTATCCAATGCCTAATTCTGTTCTGACATATCATTTGAAATTTTCATTTCATGGTCTGCAGCGTTTCAAGTTTTATTTTCCATTTTAAATATGCTCATTTCACAAAGTACAAAAGCAAACTTCCTTTCATAATCCTGCACCTCGCAAACTCCCACTGCAACCTGAGAATTAAGCTGAACCCACTCTTCCATGAACCACCCCATCCATAATATTTTAAGGGGCAATGTGAGCTTTTTACTGTCTGCCTTTCTTGGAGGTTTCTGAGAAAAATCCCCTGGGTCTGACATCTGCCTTCCTCCAGGTAGACTGACTCAGTCCTTCCTCTTAAAACAAAAATGACTTGCCTTTTGCAAAAGAAATGTCACTGCCATGCTCCAAGCTGGAAAAAGTCAGTCTGGTCATCCTGACCACATCTGGGGGCATCCACAGCCATCATGATGCTGCTTTAAAGGTGCTCGTGTTGCACATGTCTCCTTCCAAATCCTTTCCAGCTCACTTACACACATTCATTAAAACTGATACATTTGATTCGTCAGTGAGGATCCAAATTTTTTGTGCTGTTTTTCAGTATAATTTGTAGTCTTCCAGTGTGATGACTACAAGTCAAGAGATGCTTCATGTGTTGTAGCCTGTGTTATGACATGATCCAAAAGCTGTGAGACAGAGCAGTTGCTGTAACTCATTGTTATTTCCAACACTCTCTGTGGTGTAGGCACCTGATGTCAGTGCTGTCGCGCAGGAGCAAACAAGAGCAGAATGAGGTGCTGTGGTGGCTTCCACAACCCCTGGTAGGCAAGTAGGTGCCTGAAGGAGGAAGAGGCACCCACACATCTTGGCTTTTCTTTAGGGTGGGTTTGTCATATGCTGACAAGAAGCAAGAGTACTGGAAGATGGAAGGACTTGCCTGATAAGCTCTGGGATAGACAGAAGCATTTGCACTGCTCAAATGGGGTGTCCTAGAGAGGATGTGGTACTTGTAGGTGCACCCTCCAATGAGCTGATGTCCCTCCAGTGCCCCATTTTCCCCTCACCACCAGCAGTGGTTCGAAGGCACAGGCTAGCCAGACAGCAGCAAGTTAGCTCCATGCTGTGGTCTGATGAGAAATCTCAGTCCACTAGATAAATAATCCACATTTTTCAAATGGTATGCCCAAATAAGTGTTTATTTGATGAATGCTGCTAAAGAGCGTTTTGCACTATCAGCTAAATAGTAGTACTTGTTTACAAACCAGGCTAATTATGGAGCCATCATATTTACTGTTTCATGAGCTCACCAGTGAATGAGAAAGACCTGTTGCAAGATTAAAAGTCAGAATTTAGCTAAGAACCAGTGCTAATCTTTGACTCCGTCTATACATACTCTGAACCATTTCAGTGCAACACAGAAAGGAGAATTCCAAGAGGATGAACTGATAATTACTTCTCCTAATTAGGACTTGATCTTCTGTACATTAGGGGGATGAAAACAAGCCCAGATATACACACTCCTATTCATTCAGTAATTCTAAATGGCATGGAGTTAAAAGCAAAGCAGTGAATCCCTCACTCAGTATGCACACACAATTCCCATTAAGGATAATGGTTATTTTGCTGTGACCAGCATGTGTTTTGAATGTTTAATTTCCATCACAGGTTTCTATTCAATTAGATTCATTGGCAGCAAGACTTAAACACTAAGAAGGAAGAAGGTGAACTAGAGGTTGAAAAAAGTACTAATTGCCTATGCAGTGTTTTCCAGAGCTGCAACATCTATGCCCCTCTCCCATAAAACAATGTTAATAAAGCAGACTTTAGTCTTTCACTGTTTTTACACATTAACATAAGTGCAACAAGGCTGATGCCAAGAGCAGCATCAAAGTGCGTGAAATAATGGAAGATTGGCAAGGATGATTGTACACATGCTCCAGTGACTTGCAGCTGGGGTGTTGAAAACCATGTGTATGATACTAATTGTTGTTTGGCCTTGTGTGTTGGACAAGTAGAATATCTGTGTTTAGGTAATGTAGTCCTGTGATAGACCTGGAAGCACCCTATTGAACATGCTTAAGGTTCCCGCCCTGCAGTGGGGAAGATCGAAGCACAGTGGTAAACTGCAGCTGAGTGAAATACACCCTGAAATGCAGGTGAAAACAGTGGGTTTGGTGATCGTCTAGCATCACCCAAGCTCCATAGTGCCTGAGTCCCTGCTTGTGTGCCTCTGCCCCACCAGTAAGTTCACTCCCTGGGTATTCTGGAAGGTATATCAAGGAAAGAGAGAATAAAGGGAAAAGTAAGAGAGGAAAAACAAGACAAACCAGGAACTTATTAGAACCTGTGATGGGTATACACAACTGCCAGGTATCACATGGGAGAAAGAAAGCAGAACCATGGCTGTAATTGGCTTTATCATCCCTTGAAGTCAAGCTGGGTGCCTCCTCCCAGCCTGCCAGCACCCCCTGAGAACAGATGCTGTGGGACTCACAGACAAACCAGGCTGTGGGTGAGGATGTCCACCCAGATGAATGCCTCCTCCTGCGCAGAGCCTGCACCCTTCTGTACATCCTGCCTCATGTCTCAGCAGCTGGGATCCCTGTGAGGTCCCTGTTCATATACCTCAGCAGCACTTGGGGTCATCATCCCAGCAACAGACTGAAAGTGCCTTAGCAGTGCCACCCTGCACAGACTGGAGGGATGGTAACAGCAATGAACTTTGCCATCATTTCTCCTATTTATAGTCCACTGGAAGTACCCATCACAGGACTTGCTCCATCAGGCACTATGTAGCACATCCCACCTGTGTGCTGCCAAATGCCAGAGGGAATAGCGCCTGCCACATGCCTCTGCTTCCACCCCCAGTCCCTCATGGTGTTGGGGTGCAGCCCTGACCAGGTTAGCGGCAGCGGGGCTGCAGGGGTGTCTGCCTGCTCTGCAGTGGTGTTGGGGAGAAAGAGAAAAGTCTGCACTGCAAATGCTAGCCACACTGATCCCAGCCTGTGAAAGCTCATTTTCCCAATATAATTAACAGAACGAACAAAAACACGGTATAGCGCTACACCACATTACGGTAATAGGCTGGGTTCATTTTCTCACCTCACTTGTGGTATTTGCTGAAGAACCCTTAGGAAATAAATGGATTTTCCCAACTATACCCTTCTTCCTCATTTAAGGAGTGTCAATTCATGGTCCTGATGGACTTAGCATCCTGCTTCCTTTCGTATCCTTTTCCTGGACACCAAAATCAGGTACAACATCATCAGAAAGATGTCAATTTGTTGGCTCTGAACTGTACACCCCTTCCTGATAAAATCAAAGACAGCTTTTCAAGATCTGGCCTGCAAAAAAGTATTTTACTGGTTTCCAGATTAGTTGGTAAGAAAACAAAAGTTAATCATGTATTATTTGACCTCAACATGTACATTATTAGATACGTCAGTAAAAAAGTATGGGGTCTTGAACAAAAATTACTTGGAGAATGCTACAAGCCCAATTTCCACACCAGTGAATGTGAGGACACCAGAGTCACTGCTCTGACTTCATCTGTGGGAGCAGGCCCTTATACGCATGAATACAGCCTGGCCTTGCAGACCTGGAGGCTGCTGTCAGATCCCACTCACTGCTGGGAGGATTCTGCTCTCCACCACGAGCCCAAACACAGCGAATGCTGCTGAAGAAGACATCTGTTGTGCATCCATCAGCACGAAACATGAGCATGCAGGTGTTTCCTCTGAACTACCAGAAATAAAAAGCAAAGGGTCAGATAGACATTACCCAGGGCTATCAAATTATGGTGGGTCTTTTGGTATCTAAGGCCAAGTCCTTCATGTCCTGTCATTTACACAGGTAACCTCACTGGGGTCATTTGCAATAAGCACGGAGTAAAACGGACTGGATTAAGTTCCAGGGAGAATTTAATCAAGTCAAATAAACCATTTTCATAGGCAATTAAGACAAATCACTCAACATTTGATTTCCTTTTATTAGAACAGCTATTGATCCCTATATCAAACATAATATACCTTGCACACTTCTCTGCAACAAACTGAAACTGTGGTTTTTGTAAACATTTCATAGGATTACATGATCACTATAGCCTGAGTCAGCAGAAAGATCTGGCAAGACTGATCTGATAAATTAGATGGGTGAATTATGCAGAAGACAGTTGCTGTAAAAAATCTTCCATACGCTCTATAAATTTTGATAGCTTGGCAAATAATTTCAAAGATAAGGAGTTTCCCTCTGCTTTTGAATATTTATGGAGTGGAAGAAATACTTGCTTGACACCCAACAGGGAATCAGGATATGAACACAGCAGCATCATTCCCCTCTTCCTTTAGTCCTGGGCGTACTCTAAATGTACAGTACTGGGTGCTCCAGCTGTACCAGCCTGTGAGCCAGAGGAGAACCGGGGATACAGGGAATGGTGCTAGAAATACCCCCCAAAAAAGCAGATTCCCAAAACTGTTGGATTAGGATCTTAACACAGCATTTTGCGTGAGTACTGCCCTCACTTGAAATACAAAGAAAAATGCTGTGTTCAGATATAGCTATACAGAACCTGTCACGTTCTCAGCACATTCTACTTAATGAATACAAACATTAGCACATTTTGTGCCATACACAAAGAAATGTCAAGTAGGTAACCTAAATCCCCAAATCACACAACCAATACATCCAATTTAAAGAGCAGGGAGTATAATAACAAACTTTACAGGATCCCAATGTCACTGTATGCGACCAGCCATGGTAAAATGCTGCTACCTCTGAATTTCAAAAATGAAAGTTAACTATTATGGGCAAGAGTATCTAATACCAGGCTGGTACAAAGCCCATTAAGATACACCATCTGTGCAAACGTCTGTCCCTGAGCACATTTTATTTGTAAGATAAAAATAATGGCCATAAAGTAAGAAAACCTAAGAAATAATTAGGGATTAAACCCTGGTTTTATACAAGAATGAACATTTTAAAATAAAAGTATCTAAAAATATACATATGCCCATGTTTAGTACACGGGCAAACACAATGATCGTGCATTGCAAATCAGCATCCTCGTGATAAAACCTGTGCCTAAGCAAGAAGGATTCTTCAATGTCACAGTTAAGTCATAGCTGCTGCAAATGAATGGTGGTGATACAGGTGAGGAGGTAGCAATAAGATCCCCTGCCACAAAGATAACACCGTGTCCTGATGCAAAGATAAGACTTTTAATATATGCCTTTGGCCAACTTTTTGTTCACCCAACAGCTAACACAGGGCAGGGTGATGTTCGAGGGGAGCATAGCTGTCTGCTCACGTCAGGACCAAGGACTGAAGTTTTAAATTACGTCTTCTTAGTAAGGATACTATAAAACCAAGGTTATAGTAACCTGAAGGTAAAAATACCACCCCTTGTTTGCTTTTTAAAGCTCAGTATCTCTTCTGCTGGCATGAACAAAATAATGAATATTTTCATATCTGTAAGTGCCAGAGCATGGAGACACACTTAGCACGTAGATTATAATCAAGCCATTAATTGACACTAGTTTGCTCCACCCATGCTTTGGCTTAGCAGGTTTTTTTCTGCTGGGAGACCTGCAGACCTCGGTGCAACCATGGCAGAGGGTGGCACAATGAATCCTGAAGTACTACATGGCCTGGCAGATTGCTGCACAAAAACCTGCTATCAGCTAAGGAAAACACCAGGCAAACGTCCAACATGAGGGCAGCCACCTCCTCAGCAGCATCTTCCTCTGGCTCAAACATCCTAAAACAGCATAAGAGTTCAGGTATTAAGAAAACACTACATTAATTGCAGCAGTTAGTATTGTAAAAGGTGGAACAGCCTCAGAAAACCAATTTTCTTTCCACCACCTGCTTTCTGACTGCTTGGCACCCCCAGTGAAGCACTGGGTCATGCAATCCCACCGTGTAGATGTCCTCTGGCAGCAGTGGGGCTTCCAAGGCAGCAGCATTAGTGGAGTCTTCGAAATGAAATTGGGTACCTATGTTGTCGATATTCAGTTTGCTTTGGACATGAATCATGCCCAAGATGAACCCCTCTATATGCAAAGCAGAACATGAGAGAGAGAGAAAGAGAGCAAAAGGAAAGAAGATGCTGTCACAGGGGTTTGCTGCTGTGTCTCCTCCCCATCATCAGCAGGTTTGCTTTCCCCTTGCATGGGCTCAGGCTTCAGCTCACAGGTGGATGCACCTCACCAAAAGACTCTGAAAAACCCCCCAACTTCCTACTCTGGCTCTGCTCCAGCCTCACCTCCGCACTGTGTCTGCAGGTGTAAGGTGGCTGTAACCCTGCCCCTGGCCAGGCACTGGGCAGCCAGGCAAGGACAGCCCCAGCAAAAGCACTTGATGGAAAAGGTCCTAAGTAAATGTCTACTCAGCCAGGGGGGAAGAACAGCAGAACTTTTAACTTTTTAACCTCATTTCTGTGGGTCTGCAAGAAGATCAGCACATGTCCCCCAAGGTCCCACCCCTGTTCGCCTGTTTTCCCTCTAGGCTCACAGCCTCCAGCAAAGCAGGCAAGCTCCTAGCTTTGGGCTGACATTTGTATCTGCTCAGACAAAGCAAACTGCCTCCCTGCACCGGTCTGGGACCTGCTGACTGTCCAGTACCCCAGACAGAGAAAACCAGCACAAACACAGGCCAACTGTGGGATGCTGGGCCCTGAAGCCCTGCGCAATCCTAGTGGGATCCTGTCAATGATATTCACTGGATGAAGACACTGCAGCCAGGGCAGCAGGAAGAAAGCCTTCAGGATAGTGGTTTGGAAACCTGTATCTATTGACTCAGAATAAATGTAACTAAAGTTGAATTTTTTACTTTCATTACAGAGCAAAAAGAGCTTTAATTTGGAGCAAGATTTTGATATTTGCAAAATTGAATATACAAGGAAGGGCTTCAGTACAGTCACTCTGGCAGAAATCTTCAGCAAATTTCTGATTTGTTTATATTTTTGATGACTGAGTCGGAAAAAAATGTTGATTGACAGGCCTAGAGATAAGCAGAGACAAACAGCTTATGAATACTACTTTCATGTAACATTTCCCCACTTATCAAATCTCATATTTCCAAATGAAGGAGGTAACGTTAAAATGCTTTGCAATCAGAAAATTGTTTTCCATGTAAGCCTCATGCTATCTTTCTGCCTGCCTGTAATGTGCCCTGATTGCTAACGTCCTGTAAGCAACAAAGCTACATATTCTCCTTCTTGGGGTTTTTTCAGTGTTTTAAATACTCTGCTCCACATGCCACCAAGAATTTTAAGAGTTCTTTGTGCCACTGATACTGTTCTTCGTATGTGAGGACATCAGCTTTCAGACAACCAGGAGAAAACATCTGTTGTACCAGTATTTTCAGCAGGGAGTACACAGGTTCCTCAGGTAATGAAAGGCTTGTGAGCCTGACAGCGATCCCAGAGAAAATAATGAAATGGCTGAGAGAGACTCGATTAATGGGGAAATAAAGATGGTTAATGTAATTACTGCCAATCAACACGGGCTTATAGCAAGCAGATTTTGTCAAACTAATTTGATATTTTTATGGGGTTTCAAGTTGCTAAAAGTAACCATGAAGGTGTAATAGACTTCTAAAAGCTACTTCAGATGGTGCTTATTACATGATGTTTTGATTAACCCGAATAATATAAAAATCAACATGACATACATTAAAACGATTAAAGTCTGAGTAATTGATCATTCATTAGGGAATTGTTCTTGAACACGTTTCCAGTGGGATCCTAAAGCCATTAGTTCTTAGGCCTATTCTTTACATTTTATCACTGATCTGCAAGAAAATCACAAAATCATTACTAATAAAGTTGGCAGGTAGAAAAGGATTGGACGAGTGGTTGAATGGTGAGGAGACAGAGCCAGCAGTACAGAGGGGACTGGACTCCTTTGGGAACCAGCACAACCAGCCAACTTAACTCCAACAGAGCCAGATGGAGACCATGCTGTTAACAGAGGGGGCTTGATTCTTGGAAAAAACAAATCTCAAAAGAGCTGCAGGGTACTGAGGGGTTTTCGGCTAAACAGGCATTTGAGCAAGGTGTTCTGCTAAAAGAATGAATGTGATCCCTGTATGTGCAAACACCAGATGGGGTAATGCAGGTTTACCTTAGCACTCAGTATTGAAACACTGTGTCCAGCTTTGACGCCCACAGTTCAAGACAGATGTTGAGTAGTCAGGGAGTTCAGAAGAGAGCTGAATGATGAAAGAGTTGGAAAACATGGTTCATATGAAAAGGTTCAAGGTGCTCTAGCTATTTAAGAACAAAATGTTGTCTTCTCTTACCCCAAGATGTACCATGTCAAACACAAAATGGATTTAGAGGGTTCCTCAATCTGGCAAACAGACCTAAGAATGGTAAACTGAATCAGGAGCATCTATTCAGACATACGGTGCATACTTACTATAGGGGGGATATAAGGAGGGTGATCTACCACTGGAACATCTGTCCAGTTCTTTGATAAATGTCACATCACTAGAAACTAAACACTTCACAGGATTTTTCTCTAAAAGGTATGTCCTATTTCAACCTAAACTCATTTGGGAAAACATGTGGCTTATGTTCTATAGGGGTTTAGATTAGCTGATTCTAGTGTGTTTTTGAAGCCTGAAAACCTGTCATTCTACAAAAGTTTCTACTGATCAGGCAAAAATGCAGTAGCAATGCAAATTTCTCTTGGGGGAGGAAAAAAAAAGTACTTTTTCCTGTTCTCCTTCTCCTGGAAAAGTTTCTTTATTTCCAGTTAAAAAACCTATTCAACCAGCATTCTTCTTTTTCATACACTCCCGAAGTTTTAAGACAACAGCTATAGACCAGTGATTCAGACTCTCAATGTTCAAAAGGCTGCAAAGTCCTGATGAAAATGGGTTACCAAGAACAAATGATGCAAGATTCACAAAGACATAAAGCTAATATGGAAAGGAATGCTGTAGACAAGAGACCTTAGTTCTGACCCCTGCTCCTAAGCTGTTTGAAAAAAGACTGTTCCACTAAGCAAGGCTGAATATGCTGATAAATGCCTGTCTTAAAGCTTTAAGTTATTACAGGGCTTGGCCTGATTTATATTGATAACCCAGGGATGAAACGCTTTTCATTAATACTCTCTCCTTGCCCTATGCTTTTTGTGCAGATTTATATTTATAGCAAACCTATACTTTAAATGATCTTTAGCAGCTGAAATAATTACCCCAAAACATTGTATCGCTAGAGAAATCAGTGAACTGGAAAAAAAATTCACTCAAATTTGCTATATAACCTGCAGAATAACAGATAGCTCACAGTATTGCTCCAATTAATGGCTGAAGAGAAATAGCTTACTTGGGGAAAATGACTCTTTCCATTTAAACTTGGAGTATTTTAAGGCAATAATTTAGGGGAAATTCCAGCAGACAATCAGCAACTGTTATGACCCTTAATATTTCAGGACTTGATACTCGCAGGGTCCAAACCCTGGCCTACCTCTTAGGATGACATCTTCATTTTATGCTAAGTCTTGTTCCTTGCTCCCATTAAAGTCATTCCAAACCCAAAAGTATGAGGTAAAAAGGTGGTGAGAAAAGATATAAATAATATGTGCAATGCAGAATAAATTCACATCTAAATTGCAGTCCGAGAGAAAAAACAGCTTCTGCAGAAGGCTCATCACATCCACTGCCTTCCCTTTCATATCTATTTTTCTACCTTCATTCCCAGACTATTTACTGTTTAATAACTCATTCAAGGTCTTGCTTGAACACTTTGATGCTTCTCGATTGAATAGATTTTCTTCGGAGCAAACTCCCTGAGCTGTATGCATTACATTTGCTATGAAATATCTTTTGCCCAATATATTCTCTAAAAAAAACCCCCAAACTCCCACAATTTTCAGCTAAGTTTTTGAAGACCATCCCTGACTTCAGCATACCAAAATTTACTAAAATGGTCATTGCAGGGGTGAAGATAAGTTCCTATTAAGGTATCTTTGATATATTTTCGTTTATGCCCCCAAGGTTTATTTTACATCCAGGCTTCTAGATGTTCCTTACTTTGCATGAATAGAAACACTCTAAAGATGTCCAGCAGAATTGTGCAGTCCCCATGCAAAAAAATTTCCCAGTTAAAAAAACCTAAGAACTTGATCTATGGGACAACAGTAATATCACAGCCTGGTAATGATTTCTTCGTGACACCGTAGCTGATGTCTTTGTCTTACCAAGCTTGACTCCTATTGTAATTAAGGTTTTCTTTCTACTGTTTGCAATGCAAGGCGATTTTATCCATCTTAATTACTCCTAAAGATTTTCACTTTCGTCACATTGAATTTCTGAACATTAAATGGCTGTTTACTTTGTTTCTGGTTCATTTCTCAAAGACACCAGAAAGTGCGTTTTTCTAAAGATTTTTTTTCCTTTCATTTTTCAGTAAACATTTTTCTTCCATATTAGTTTTTGTCTTTTTTTCCTTCAACAAATGGTAATTATTTCATTAGAGTTAACTGAAAGCGACTCATTTTTATTTAGCAATTTCAATGCATATATTGCTATTATGCTCCAATAACCTTGCCCACCAGTATTATTAACACAAGTAAAGCTATGGAAGAATATTTGTTAAATTGTTGTTTTAATTAAAGATAATACTTTCTGTTGAATCCTTTATACTTGTGTATTCCCTTATGGGCTATAATGCTAATTATCCCAAGGTATAAATAAGAAGTTTAGGCTTGCAAAGTTAAGCATCCCACAGACAGGAAATGCCAAAACTAAGACAGGCTTAGATGCCAAATCTGAGCTTCTTGGCACCATTTTAACACAAATAATGGCAGTCATTAAATGGAGCAATACATTAAACATCCAGCAACAGTAGAATATATTCAGCAACAGTCCTGCATTTATCTGAAGAGATTTGTATTCCTTACAAAAAAAGAGTAATTTATCTCACCTAAACTTGCTGTTGGCAGTGTTGCCTCTGAAGTCTGCAGACTCACTCTGTCTGCTTGAGGCCAGTGGGTGAGAGCTGGTGAGCACAACCCAGCCCACAGGATGCTGGGGGGAAGCCCAGCACCCTCCATTCCTGCAGAGGTCAACAGGGGTGGATGTAGCTCAACCCCTTACACATGTCAGTCTTTCAAGAATGAAAGCAAGAGTTTGCATCTCATCCTCCAGAAGATTCAGAGAGAAATGATCAACAGATGTATGCAGCAAGTTTTATTAACCAAAATTCAGGCCTAAATGTTGTACTGTGTTAATGAGGAGAACAAACTGCACAATTGTAGAAAGAGTTTGTCTGAATTCTTTGCTTTTTTTTTTGTCTGTGGCTTATCTTGGATGCAGAAAAAAACTACTAAAAGACAGTGCTCGTACTGTACATCCTAGCTGACAGTAACTAAGATGATGTCTTAGCAGAGTGCTTCATCAGCTGCAATGGCTATAAGGAACACATTCAGAAGCCTGGAAGGACTAAGCAGGGAATAAAACAGAACGGCGCATAAAACTCCACTGCAGTATGAGCAGATGACACCACACAGCCAGTGGTTCCATTTGCTCCATAGCATAACTGATGCCAATGCAGGAAAACACCACCAGAGAATTATAGAATCATAGTACAGTCTGGGTTGGAAAGGACCTTGAGATTGTCTAATTCCAACTCCCTGCCATGGGCAGGGACAACTTCCAATAGACTAGGTTGCTCAAGGCTCTGTCTAGTCACAGCTTCTCTGGGCACCCTGTGTCAGCGCCTCATCACCCTCACAGTAAAGAATTTCCTCCTTATATACTGTCCTGGGTTCAGGTGTTAAATCATGACAATATCTAACCTCAATTTCCCCTGTTTAAGTTTGAACTCATCAGTACTGTAGTGTCCTATCGCTACAGTCCCTGATGAAGACTCCCTCCCCAGCATCCTTGTAGGCTCCTTCAGATACTTCGAGCAAAGGCTGTGGCATGTAAATCACACCTACCATTCTGAGACCTAGCCAGTACCTTTGCAACACAACCTCTACAAGCCAATTAATGTGTAAAGTCTGGGACTCAAAAATATGTTTTATAAAATCTGAGGTGCCACAGTAGGGAGGTTGGAGTTGTTTTACCACCACTATCCAAAAAGCTCCCTACCTTTTCCTAACCCAGTTGGTGTATTTTCTTTCTCCTTAAATTATTACCTGCCTTAGCTGAATGCTGGTTAAATGCTTTCCAAAGGACACAGATTTTCCTGGAAACAGTCAAACATTCTTTATTTCAGAAATCATGACTCTTAAAATAGAAGATATTCAGCCTAAATTCAGTTTGCAGTCTCCTTCTCACAACCTCCTTTTCTACTTTCCAGGTAGAAATCTTACTGGTGTCAAAACCACAGGGAAAAGCGTAAGACATGAGGTAGATAATTCAGACAGAGAGTATGCTATCTGCCTAGCCAATGTATACATATTTTATTCTAGATAGTAGGTTTCCCTCCTGTGATCACTTCAGAAAAGGACGAATACTGAGAAGCAGTCTGTTAAATGACATACATACTTAAATAATTTTTGTAGTGGCTTATGTAGTATGAGATAAAACTTTTGAACTTTGACTTTCTCCTTTATCAGTATAAGTGATAGCATTTCTAAGAAATACCTACTTTATAGCTTGATATTTAGCTAAAACTAAAATTGTCCCAGAAAGGAGATGATACAGAAGATATAATTTAGGTAAAATGAAGTAAAATGTCAGCTAAGTTTAAGGTCATTTTGTGTTACATTTCAGTTTCAGATGATTTAGGAGACACACAAGTTCTCTGTCTTTCACTCCCCCCCATAATAGTTGTTCTATTAACTAGGCAAATAAAAGATTTTAAAAGATCACCTTTACTCTCTTTGCCTTTAATGCATCCCTTTGCTAGAAAATTAGATCTCAGACTGAGTATAAAACATTTAGCTACTGTTACACCAGGGGCCAGACAGAAAGATTTAAAGTTTAAAATCAGTCTCTTGACTAAGTCAAAGGCCCTCACTGCATCAAGAGAATAAAGTGAAGACTGATCTCTTCTTTCTGATCTGGTTATAAGGTTACAGGTCAGTATATATTATATATTATCTGAAAAGTGGCTCCAAGAAATAAGCATTTGGAGAGGGATTCCCCTGATCAAAGGTAGGCTTCCATGTGGTGAAGAGGTACATCTGAGATGCTGTCTAGACTTTGTTTAAGGTAAAAAAAGAAGCAATAGAAAAATACAGACACTTCTGAGGTGTCTGAGTACATATTTGTTTCATCTGAAAATTGGACAAAGCAACTTCTCTCTCCTACTTGACTATAAAGGAAACTTCAGATATAGATATCTACCTTGGAGATGTCTTAAGACACAAGTTGCCTCACTGTGGTCATAAGGCCAGTGGCTATTCTCTCCAACATACAGTGCAAATCTTTTTTTAATTATTTTTGTGACACTGGTAATAAAAAAACATTCTTATCTGTGGCAGCATTTTCCTGTGAGACATCTCATAGTAAGTCAGTGCATGTTTCTAGGTGAGTATCTTTGTCAGAACATTAACAAAGACCTGGTGCAATTAGGTCTGTAATTTTACAGGCTGTTTTTGCACAGAAGAAAAAATCCTGGGCTTCCCCCAGATTTTAAACTCTTTACAACCCTTTCGGTCTCTGTTTAAGCTACTGACTTCTCTAAAGCAATTGCAACTTTCTCAAGCTTGATGGAACACAAAACTTTTACTTTTTAAATCCTCCCATAGATTTTCTGTTTCATGATACATACACACTTGTGAGGAACCCTTAAAGGCAGACTTAAAAAGATCTAGAATGCCTTATCACATTCCTTTCAGTTATTATTTCATAAATTTCTTCCTCATGATTTCCCCTTCTCAGTAGATAAGCTAGAATTTTATCAGCTTTGATACACTCCTCACAAAATGTGGTTCGGCTGGTTTTATGTGCTGCACTTTTCAGTCAGTATGTTGTAAGTTTTCTCCTTTATGTCACTTGAACTGCTTTTGATTCTTGTATCCTTGTGACAAATCTTTTATCTTTATGTGTCTTTTAAAAAACAAATGATTTCTTCAACCTGATTTTTTCTGCTTCCTACATTATCAAAGCTATCATAAAGTAGTTTCCTTCAATTACTACTTTGGACTCTTCTCTTGAGAAATTCTATCTTCAGAAGCATAGCAGCATTACAAACCCTGTATTTCCTATTCTTTTCTTCACTCACGACTTGCAAAAAAGTCAACAAATGCATATAATACAATGAAATAATATTATTACTTCCCTTACGTATGTTTGTGCTCTAGAAACATAAAAGGTATCCTGGAATAGGCCTATTACCAATTCAAACAACATGCAGCCTTTCGTCCAGGATGGATCTGAACGGTTTGTAAATATTTCTGGTTGCTGTAGAATTAAGGAGAAATAAGAACCATCAAAAAAAAAATTTGCCTTATTTTCTGTAATTTTTGGAAGGAAAGGGAGAGGGAGTGCAAATTCGTTCACCCAAGAATTTTATTGATCTACTTTGATGAAAAGAAAGCAAAATGCAGGGTTATTTTCTTTATTTCTGCTTTTCTTATTTCTCCTTGCTTTGACCAGAAACCATCCTTCTTCTGAGAAGTTTCAATAATGAAAGGTCTACTAGAAATGCCAGCAAGCCCCATTAGGTGACATCTTTAGTTGTCTAGGCTTTTTATAGTATTGGCTGTAAGCACAATATTCTTGAACATCTGTGGATACAGTATTTGACACATTATGATGGAAAATAGCACATATTCAAGATATTAAATGACCTTATGGCTCTTTCCTACTCTAATTGTTACTTTATAAGAAGCATGCACAGTAATAAACACCATTGAATGTATGAAGCATCCAACATATTATTATTATTTTGCTGAATTTCAAAATCTTTTCCATGTAAATTTTCTACTTGGTAAGCATACAATGTCCAAGTAATACCCTGTTTTCCACGATGAGGTGCAAGCACTGGTATTCTGTGTTCGCTACATTTCAAATATAGTTGTTCTATTTTAAAACCTAGACTGTATCTTCTAGATATTAGTAGCTTACTTCTCTATCGCATGACAATTCTGATTTAACATCTTCAAGATGTTTATCAGCAGCCTCTCACCTGCACCGGACTATTTTGTACTCTTATCAATAATTTTCTTTTAAAAAATTATACTAATAAGTATATACTGACTTCTGCTGAGGTGAATATCAAGATCTGTTGACCTCAGGGTAAATATTTACCAAAGAAACCTGCAGCCAATAATTTCTTTGTGGTACAGTAGTTCTTGATATTCCCAGAAATACAAAGACAATTTTGTGCATGTCTCACTGACCTACACTGTAGTAGACTGTAGACCTACCCCAAAAAGTAGATTCCCAGGCTGCCTTATCACAAGTCCTGAATAGAACAGTGCAATATTTATTTCTGCTTTAACTGAAAAGGAACCTCACTGAAGAGGAAAGGATTAAGAAAAAGGTACAGAGCTTTCACGAGGAGCTGCTCTATTCCCACTTCCTAAACAGAATCTTTTCAGGAACAAAGGAAAATGAATATTCTGTTGTTGGAGACAATAACTTTTACCTTCACTCATCCTGTCCTTAACCACACTTCCAACATAAAACCACAAATCAGGACCACACATATTTTGCTCTGGCTTTTGCTTCATTTCGCAATTTCTATGGTAATAAAAAAAACCAAAATAAAATCTATAGTCTCCCTAGAATTAGAATCCTTCCTTAGAAAAGCTGAAAATTTTCAGCACAATCTTTGAAATAACATAATTCCTGATTACAGATTCTTTGTGTAACATAATTTTGCATAAGACTCACACTGCCATGTCAAGCCTGATTCTATTTCCCTTACACTACCACTTTCCACGTGAATTACATCTGAAAGAAAAAAGATGGCAAAGAATGTCAAATAATAGTATTTTTTCACTACAACATCCTACAAGGTGAATTACACTTAAGGGATAAAAATAAAGTGCTTATCTCAGCCTCTGATTTACACAAACACTTCCATGGAGCTCAGCAGGACCAACTGGAGGGGTGCTAATTTGCATGTGCAAACAGATGTTCTAGATCTCTGTATTAATGAACTTGGCCATGGCAGTCACTTACTGACTCACTACTGGAATGTTTACAGCCATTAGTGTAAGACAGAAAATGTATGACAATGTTTAGATAAATTATCTCCTCTCTGGCTAAAACAGCCCGTTCTGAACTGCTTTCACTGCAACCACAACTATCCTTGTCTAGTATGAATCCTGCAGCTGTCATGATGAACCCAGATTTTTTGTACAGAGCCTGATTATTGCTTTTATCAGCTTTGTGTTAATACAGCTTTTCTCATTTCAGTTCAGTACCCCTGGTTTTACATCAGGCTGAGCAAAATGCACGGTGTACCCATCACTAAACCCCATTTACGTTTTTGTTCTTTCAGTCCCTCCAGTCTCCAGACTAAGAGAACAAAACATGTTACTTTTTGTTGGCAAAAAACTTCCTCCTCTTACCCCTTGCCATTTACTGTGCCATCTCTTTTATACTCAAACCTTCTCGTTTATGTCCTGATGTACAACTGGCTTTTTCTCTGCATTTTAAAAGAAATTTATCCACCCACTTAGAATCATGGAATGGTTTGGGTTGAAAGGGACATTATAAATCATCCAGTTCCAACCCCCTGCCATGGACAGGGACACCTTCCACTAGACCAGGTTGATCAAAGACCCAGCCAGCCTGGCTTTGAACACTGCCAGGGATGGGGCAGCCACAGCTTCTCTGGGCAACTTGTTCCAGTGCGTCACCAGCCTCATAGTAAAGAATTTCTTCCTATCTAAATCTGCTCTCTTTCAGTTTAAAGCCATTTCCCCTTGTCCTATCCCTGTAAAAAGCCCCTCTCCAGCTTTCATGTAGGCTACCTTTAGTTACTGGAAGGCTGCTCTAAGGTCTCCCTGGAGCCTTCTTTTCTCCAGGCTGAACAAGCCCAGCTCTCTCAGCCTGACTTCATAGGAGAGGTGCTCCAGCCCTTAGAGCATCTTTGTGACTCCCCTCTGGACTTGATCTAACAGGTACATGTCCTTCTTAAGTTGGGGGCCCCAAAGCCGAATGCAGTACTCCAGGTGGGGCCTCACCAGAGCCGAGCAGAGGGGAAGAATCAGCTCCCTCAACCTGCTGCTCACTTCTTTATATTCATCATCTTTGGATCAGTAGACAAGTCACCGCCTTATTTTGCTTGCAGAAAAAAAATTATCTACAGAGCTTACTACTGTGTTCTTAGACACCTTTAGCTCTCCCCTTCATCCACACACTTCCACTGCAACTCTCAGGGTAAGATACTTCTGTCCTTTGACTTGGAGAAAGGATGTTTTGACAACCTGTTAACTCACACTTGGGCATCAAACGTGGCTGCCCCAACAGCTACAGGTGGTGGTGTCAATTTTTAGGATGTGGTTTTACTCTCTTAAATTAATTAAAGAGTATTTTCAGATCAGGTTTAACTTCACTGAAACCAGTAGGGTTAGCTACCACCATTTCATATCATGAAAGATGACAGAGAAACTGAAGAAACACACATTCCTAGTTAAAATCTAGGCACAGTGCATAGTAAGTGTTCAAATGATCTGAAAGAAACAACAACAATGAGTATTATGAAGTACAGAAATATACAGGGGTATGTATGTGTGTGTGTAGGTGGGACTGCATGGCCACACATATCTAAGGGAAACTCTAGGTGAAGAAACAGTAGGAAATCCCATGGAAACTGCATACAGAAAAATACTTTGGTCAATCTCAAATTTGCTTACAGAGATGAGCTATAACAAGGATGTTAGAAAATACATCACAAACATCAACTCTGGGAAGAAATCAAAGGATACGCAAGAGAGAATAATGGAAGAGAGCCACTGGATGCCCATTTGGCACTTTAGGAAGTGACTGAATGATGCAGATTGGGATCCTGTCCATTCTGTGATCCATGGACCTAGCTTCTGTATGTGTGAGGAACAGGGTCTAGCCAGACAGTTTTAAGTATGGCGGAAAGAGCTCTAAAGCAGAACTCTCTAGGGAGAACTAAGGAGGCTAAAGGATGCAGAAAACTTGTCCCATACCATTGAGAATGTACAGGATGAAGTGCCAGTGAACCAACATGTACTTTATCAGCTGCGCTTAGAATTGCTGGTGCGTACCAGTAAGTACTCACAGAGGCCTCTGAGAGGACATTCAGTATTTCCCTGTAACAGCATTCTGTAACAGGAAGGCAGCACTGGTGAGAAAGACCAACTGTCACAAGCCCTGTAAGCACAGCTCTGTGTTTAATATGTATGAAGGTAAAGAAAGATTCATTATACTTAGTAGACAAAAAAAGAAGCTAAAAGTGGTTTCTAAGCCAGAGGGAATTGGGCCCTAGTAGAAAAATTATAGGAACTCATTTAGCTAATGCTTGCAATGTGAAAAAATAGCTATAACAATCAGAAGCATAAGAAAAGAGACTTGCTTATGGCCAAAGATCCTGTTCTACTCAGGAAGCAGGTGGTTAAATGGAGGAAGATAGGGCACCAAAGTTGAGATATATGAGAATTGGCTAGATAGTTGTTATTTTGTATTGTAAGAAAAAAAGAGAAAAAACAAAGGCAAGATGTGGGTTAGATGAAACAAACTATACACAACTGGATGTCAGCAAACAAATCGTTCTTCATTCGAGGGAAACACACACCCTACCCCATCCGCCATATAATAGTTATTGTTGGCTTTCTTTGCTGCAGCAGCACACCATTCATATCGAGTTTGTTGTCAGCCAGGATCCCCAGGTCCCTTTCCACAGAGTTGCTCCCCAGCCAAGTAGATCCTAGCCTGTGCTGCACAACCGGTTTGCATTTACCCACATGCAAGACCCTACACTGTTCTTGTTGAACTTCATAAGGTTCTTGTTAGCACACTCTTCCAGCCTAAACTGGCCACTTTCAGAGTTAGAAAGACTCCTGTGGTTGTCCCTGTCATATCTTAGTTTGGTAACTAGCAACAATATGGAAAAATATTGGCACAAGTGCATGCAGAGTTGAAGTGGATGGCAACTGATTACAGCAAAAGAGTGACTCCATGGAGGAAAATCACTGTATAATCTGCAACAAACCCCCAACAGTGGTGACAGTAATAGACTGTTTGCAGCTTGGACTGTAGAAGAGGTAGTTTCTGATCACGACTCAGTATCCACCCCAGTAACACCTCCAACAGATTCTGCAAACCTGAGGAGTAATTTGCTGCATAATTGGAAAAACTGTACCACTCTGTGCAGCCTCACACAGGCACAAGAAAGCAAAGTCATGTCAAGATAGTCTTGTTAAAGTGATAGATTGCTAACACTGCCCTAGGTAGGAAACCAAAACCTGATTTCTCGAAGGAGCAAGCATACTCAGGAGAAAAATTACTGTCTTGTCTTATCCTGTAATCTGCAGAAAGGGAAATGTTGCTGATTTATCCACTGGTGATGAATTGGGACTGGAAGAATGGATGCCGGAGCAGTTAGATGCTTCCTATGTATAGGAGTTCCAATTTCAGGACGGCATATGAAATAGAAAAACAAAAGTGCAACACCTTCCCCTCCTCACAACACTATGAATTCTAAAACCACTGAAGAGGTGCGGATTTCTACAGGGAATTTCATGACAGGACAGACTCTGGTAACATAAACCAAATGACAGACACTTGGATGGTGAGTTCAAGAGGGTTTTGCACAGGACAAGGGCTTTAAGCTGAAATCAGTGCTTTGTCTCCATGACCACCGATAGCTGTATTAGCTAGGTTCAGTTTTTACAGTGAAGTACCATGGTCTGTGTGACAACCAAGATATCCCTGGCCCTGCGGTCAGAGCCAGAAAAGGAATCTTTCACTCCTCTGGAAGCTGGAAGGGAAATAAGCAGGGAGTGAAAGTACCTACAAAGGTTTCGTTAATTTGGGCTGTTTGGGTTCACTACAAGAAATCATCTGGCAGACAGAACCTGTCAGCACATCAATTCCACCTCTCGAGTTCTGAACTATTTCTTTGCTCTCATTTTAGCAGCTGTTCATGATATAACCCTTCCAGGCCCAGTGGGCAATGACACAAACTAAAGGAAGAGCCTTAGTTATGACATCTGGATTAAGCTTTGCAGAAAGTGGCAAAATTAGCCACTCTTCTGCCTTTCAGACAGAGTGCAGAGATTGGTTAGGACTAGCCCAGGTGAGCTGGTCTGCAAGGGGGTATGCAGAGACTTGGATGGGCAGAAGAGCACTGTTCTGGACAGGGATGTGTGTAATGAGGAAATAGGAAAGTGGAAGCTCAGACGGAAAAGCAGTGAGGCATCCCAAAACAGACTGGAGAAAATGACCTACTCAATCCTGCATGTAGAACTTTTGTTCTGTTATTTTTACAACATCCAAATCTCACTGCATCTTGTCCTTGCAAACCCAAGACTTGATAGCAGTCAGAGCAATTTAGTTTTATTTATGTTTAAATTTTGAATTCTTATACAAAATGTTTTATGGCCACCTGTTTGGGAAAAAAATAAAAAACACATAGCCACAAAAACGCAAGGATCCAGTCCTTCCCCTGGCATGTCCATGCTCAGCGCCCATCAACAGGCCTTGTTCCTGGATGCCATTCAAATTAATAAAGAGCATTTTGGAAAAGCAGTGGAAAGGAATCATGCACAGTTATTCACTCGGCTCTTTACTGAACCCTGAGTTGGTGTGTTCATTTTTTGAGACACCTCAACCTTTTACCACTGCAGTGCTCTGGAACAAAATGAACAAAATCCCTGTTCTGCCTATCTGGTGTTTAAAGAAGTCCTCATCAACTGAATTTGCCAGCTCCCTAAAGGTATGTTTTCAGCCATGTTTTCAGTCAAGGTTATTTTCTGAGGATATAATTTCTGGGTTAGCACTTCTAGTTTCTACCTACTCGGACAGCTAGATCTTTTTACTAAAAGGATGGAAACTGTATTCACAATCATGGTCAAATCCACTGTGAAATACATACCCACAAACTGAGCAGTTTTCTCTTCCTGACCAGCATGTACCTTGAGATAAGCATCAGCTCAGATGAATTTCAGCAAACGTGCTCCAGAGGGGAAGCGACTCAAGCCTCTATGAATGGTGATTCAGTGTGAATAACAACCAGCACACAGAGTACTCTGGAAATGATTACAGTTTCCCAAAAAATGCCAGCAAGAGTTTGAAGGTTATGCAAGTCTTCTCGATGGAAAACAGCAGCAGTGACAAATACTGATTGTCGTTTATTTTAGACAGCAATCCAGGTGATGCAGCTGGCAGGAGCCTCCCCTGAGGATGGGGAGCACCCATGGATGCCCCTGGAATGACAGCCTCCAAGGACAGACAGGTGAAGAGCTACTGCTCTGTTGCAATGGGGGTGAAGGGAATGCACTGGTGCAAGTCTGGAGAGAGGAAAGCAACCCTGGAAGCTCCGAGACTTGATGTCACCTGACAGGACAGTTACCCGAGGAGCCCAGCTTGCAAGCTGCAGATGCGTTTGATTCAGGAACAGAGACATGCAGACTGGCACCATCTGCTATGTGTGTTGGTGCCCTGCATGCACCAACCGGCTCTGGATGCCCCTCTCCTCCTCTCAGGGGTCTAGCTGCAATCTCTGTGGTCTCCCTGGCACAGCGTGATGATGTGATCCAGGGTATGGCTGCTGTGAAAACAGCTCAGCTGTGGGACAGGGCTGTGACAAGAAGCTGAGGCACCTTGGCTGTGTTTGGGCTTAGACCTCTCCTCTTGGCCTTTGCTGGGCTATACTTGAGGAATGGGAGCACCTGGCCATAAGCCATGCTGACCCTCATTGGCTGTCTTCTCTGCCTGAGCTTGGAGCTGCCTCCTGACCACAGACATGTCTGATGGTTGCTGATGGGTGGCTGACCCTGGCTATCCTCACTTCACTGATTGTACAGATTCTGCTGTTCCCGGTTTAAGATGCACAGTGTCACCAAGAGAGTGATCAGTTTGCATGGTATTTCAACATCTTTAGAAATAAATTGTGTTTGACAACTGTATAAATGGAATTAGCAATGTGGTAAACTGCATGATGTCTTCATGGACCACTGATGAGCAAAACAGAATGGGCTTTATGGGGGAGAGACATAATTTCTGCTTCCAAATATTTCACTCAAGCGTAGGAGTGCTTGTGCATCCAGAGATGGTAAATTCTGAAGGACTTTTGTGTGCTTTCAGAAAATTCGACCTAACAAAAGTACTCAAGATTCCTACAAGTTACCCAAAAATAGGTACACAGTATCTGGATATGACACTAAAGAACTCTGAAAGTTCATGACAAAGATTATGATTTACATAAATATGTATTCATTCCAAGTGTCTAACACTTACTTGGTCCAGGACTTTTAGTATCATGTTCAGATTTAAAGTAACGGGAGCTCATTATCCAAAACACCCATCAGTTCTTTTTTTTGTCTTATACCCAAGCATGACTGTATATATAGCTTTTATATAAAATTACCTAAGTCATGAATTGCATGTAATTAAATTAGCTCACTCCAGCAGCAGAAAGTTATTTGGCCCTAGCAGCAGAAATTATGGTTGCAATTCTAAAGGTTGCAATGAAGTATTAGAATGGTCTTTTCCTTTCCAACATTAGAACCCATCATATACCTCAAAAGCAGCAAGTAATAAAACTGTGGCTTCTTTGATTAGATAACTTATTTTAAGGTGGTCAACAAATCACTAGCTCTGTGGCAAAAAAAACCCCAAAAAGCAGCAACCAACCTGCCTTTTAGCTTCTCAGCTGTGGTTAGAAAAACAAATCCTGTTCAAAATCCTTTCTGGGAAAGATAACTATCATTGGATTGCTTGTCTGTAGCTGAATAGCTCCTCTCCTTTACTCCAACATGCAGATGTGGTGTGCATTAGAGTCAAACTGGGACATACCCGAAGGCGTGTTTATCAGTGCACTTTTCCCTCTGTGGCTGCCCCCAGGTGGGCTCCCTTCTGACTAGCAGGCTCGCTCCTTCACTGGCTCAATCTCTGTAGGCATCAGCATCTTTGAACAGCAGCTCAGCGATGCTAAGGCTGATGTGACTCAGCCTGCTTCCATCATTCCTAGCTCTGTATATGCATTAGGCATGAAATCAAACACACTTGTTTATAAAATCAACTTCATCACCTGTCCTAGATTTCTGGGAAATAGAGATCTTCCTGCCCAATTCTCTTCCAGCTTCCTTGTTCCCAAAGAGTCTGTTCCAAGTCTTCTCCACTGAATTTTTCTGCTTCTGTTTTTTTTTCTTTTTTAATACAGAATGTTGCTGTCATCTCAAACTTACCTTGCTAAATACTTTTGTTTTCAAGTCTAAGACTCCCATCCTCCACCATTTACAGGTGGAGAAAAGATGAATTCAGATGAGGAATAAGCATACACCACATGCACCTTCTGAGCTCTTTAGTGTTCGCAAAAATGTTTATTTGCCACAAAGACTGACACAATACATAGAAAACTCATCAGTTGCATTTGAATTGTTAATAAAATCAACTATTAAATGTAGATTTTTCACACAAAGAAAGCTGGATAGATTAAAATGTCCCCTTTAATCACTATTCAACTTTAAAATGCCACTGTATGGAAGTGACAGAAATTAGCTGTATTCAGTAAAAGCAGTAGAAACAAAGAGAACTCTTGTTCGCTTTGGCCTCTCATTGCCTGACTAGAACTTATGCTACCTACCACTACTCAGGTTCTCAGGTCAAGGGATAAAGTAGGCAATCATGTAAATAACTGCAGTACAGACTTTTTCTCCCATCTGCCTGCAAACAGAGAAAAAGAGAAATCAAGTTAAAAGCAATCACTGTTATTTCAGCCATCTAATTTAGCTGGAGCTTCTCATATCTCACCATGGTTTCAGTCATCTTACCTACTTCAAATATAGTCTCCGGAAAAAAGCAGGGAGTGAAATAAGCTCCAAGGATTGTCAATGAGCACAGGAAGTTGCATTGTCCTTTCATAAGTGAGCCTTGATGAAGATGTTAGTTGCTAAGTAGCATGACATTCCAAGAGCAAAATCAAGCTATAAGGCTTTTAAAACACTTTCTGCAGCTCAACAAAGAAACCCATAAATGCATATCATTACCCTACACCATCTTGCAACAGAAATAGATTCAAATTGTTTTAATATAAAAGGATACAAATAATTAAAAGGAGAAAAACAGTTATAAGCAGGGAAGCACAAAGTTGCAGCACTTACAACAGAAACATTTACATTAATCGACGTATTTGGGCTTTTTATGGTCACATACATGACATTCAAAAGTCCCTGTTCAGACTTCGGTCTCATAGACTTAGACGTTGCTTAACCAAAGAGTAAATGGACCCACAGTCTAGAGAAGAAAGAAAAGAGCATGAGAGGCTGGGGGAGTCAACGCTCAATATCAAGTCAGCACCAGCTCATGACCAAAGCTGGGACAAGAATCCTTCATCTGTGTGCTCTCGACAACCCACTGCAGCAGACACAGTGCAGGCTAATGGCAGAGATAGCCTCCAAGACAGCCAGATCCAAATTGGCCAGAGATTTCAACCCAACAGTAAAAGTTTTGCAATAGGCTGCAGCCAAGAGTGAATGTAGGACACTGGAAAGCTGAGCTCGGTTAAGTATTTGCAATTTTGCATCTCTTCAGTGTGACGCTTTCCTCACAAACCAAAAACTCACAAGGGTTGTGTTCACCAGAATGGCTGGATTTAGGTTGCTCTACACACTGGCAGAGAAGATTAATCCAACTGATGAAGTTGGATCTCATTGCTTTTCACTGCAGCGATTATTTCCCTTGATAAACAATGAATAAGACAGACAAAGAGTCTGTTTGCCCAGGCATCCCTGAGGATAGACTTTATACACTTGCCTAACTTGCAAAATCCTACCCTGCACACAAAGGCCCATGGACAGATGGTTGGGTCTGGATCAGCCAAAGCAAAGAAACTTGCAAAAGCAAACCTTTGTGATACATTTCTGCACCATGGTTATTGCTGTTTTGCCCAGCCCTTTTGAGATCAATACAAATGGCTTAGAGATCTGCTGTCATATGTTTTTATGGAAAGTTAAAAATAATCCAACGTATAATGTTTGTGATTAAGGCCCCGTCCTTTGGCTATAAAGCAGATTATCTGCCTGTTCTGTAAGGGTACAACCTCCTCTCTTTTATCTCTCCCACCTCCTTAGACTCATTTCTACATTGACATACACAAGAAACACTCAAGCAATGATCATGAAGTAAAGAAACCATTAAAATATTTTTAAAAGAGACACCCTTGAAGATATATTCTATCCCTCTCCCTTAACTGTTGCCTGCTGGCTTAAGAAAGCAAACTATCTGGGGTAGGTACTGCCCATACAGTACCTAGCACATTGTTGGTGTTACTGAAACAAAAGAAACGAATCAGCAGGTTGGGTTTTATAACATTGCCTTATGTTAATCCTCGACAGGTCTGCAGGGTGCAACCCAACAGGTTGGTTGCTAGTCAGCCAAGTTTATGAACTGCATTAAGAACTTCAGGACTTGCCTTCACAGGACTAATTCATTTATTAATGAGAACTGATACTAAAGGGTTTCCCGTAAGTTAGAAGGCAGGAGGGAAAGCATCCAAGCACAATTAAGGAACAACCATTGACAAAAGGCCTGTAGCCTTTTCCTTTTATTTATTTGGCCTATTTATTCCCTCTACAAATGGGCAAACACAATAGCCTTAAGACCTGGATCTGTCAAGCTGCACATGAGGAAAGTGCGTGCAAGAAAATGTCTCCTCCTTTCCCAGCTTCCCAGCGTGTGACAGGCAGGATTGCTCCCTGCCTGCAATGCAGGGGCACGGGCACAGCCAGAGGGAGCACAGCCAGGGGCAGAGGTCTGCTCAGGAGCCTGCCCCATCACCCTGGGCTCAGACATCCAGCAGCAAATGACATCCCAGACACCTCTGTGTGCTGACACGAGTGACTCTGTTTTGCAGGCCAAGTGGGAAACAAGATTTTACACTGGCTTTTAGCACTGCAGGATGGTCTTGTGTGTGTGCTGTTACCCTGGAGAGGGAACGGCTTCTCTGCAAAACTGAAGCGATGCCTACTCCTCATGGCGATGCAACCAAAACCTTTCTGAAGTTTTCCATAAAAGGGAGACATCCTGGGACAGCCAACAGAGTGCCTGCCAGAGCATCCTCCTGGGCAGGGAGGACTTTTGCAGATTTAGCTATGTAGGCTTTCTGATTCAAGGGATAGACTCAATAGTGGGTGTTTGACATCTCAGACAACGGACTACTCCAGAGTATTCCCCTCTGTAATTTCTGCCTTAGACAGGAGATGCCTTTCCCGTTACTTTCCGTTTTGCTGGAACTGGCAGAGTGCTACATGTGGCTTTGCTTATTGCAAATCAGCATTTTGTAGTGAAAATTCTTTCTGTTAAAATTTCCAATCAGTTATATGGATTACCTCAGAATTACACCTGAGGTGAGCTCAGAAAACAACCAATTTTTCCCAAGATGTTTCCTCTGAACCAATCTTGTCACTAAATCCTATAGAGAGAACACTGGAAATGCCTCTTTATTGCTGCTCATCATTGAATAAAGCAATTGCAAACCTTTTACAATGCGAACTGACAGTGGCCAAAGCCAGAATGCGAGTGATTCATGTAAATCACCATGCTCCCAGCCGTATCATTATGGATTAGGGATGTGAGACACACCATTACTAGCAAGCATCCAGGAAATGCAGAAAAGCTGAAAAGCATCACCTCTTACTGAGCCTCTCACCAAACAGTAGGACTGATGCCTTCACAAATTGTCTGCTCAAGCAGATAGGACACTACAGAACACCATTAATGGGAAGGTCTGTATGACTGTGCAACACTCACCTATTTGTAAATTCAGAAGAATGCAGCATGCATTATTTATTTAGTTGTGCTACACAGTAATTAGCAGGGCTGAGACTGGAGAGCATAGTCAGTTGAGAGGTTAGACGTGCTGTTACAACACTGCTAACTCCCAGCAATCTGCCTCAAGCTGTCAGTGCCATTTGCAAGTGCTCCGTTACCTACTGCAGTGAAGTTGGGTAGCCACGAGCCTCTTTGGAGTTTTAAATAAATCCTTCTTTGTTCTAAACAGGCTTCTAAAATTTAACAGAAAGAAAATAATACACATGTCCTACTATAAATATTTTGTGGCCTTTTTTTGCATGACCTTTCACCACTTTAGGGATATGCAGGAAATTAATACATTGGAAATGGAGTCAGGAAAAACAATCCATTTCTTTTTGGAAATCAGGTCTTCCTTAGAAGCCAGCATTTGATGCAACATTTTTAAATGCTGCAGTAAACCTCTCACTCATTGAACAGTTAAGGTATTCTTATAAAATACAAATGATTAATGTTGGGCTTCTTTGTCATCTCAGCTGGACAGGCCTGACAGCCAGGTAGCTCACTGACCATGGCAAACAGAGGAATGAGGACACAGGTCATCTCTGAAAGCAGTGTGAATCAGAAACATGAGCAGAATGAGAGAGTGGTTTGGTATCAGGGTGATGGCTGGATAATTCTGGCAGGTGAATAGGGTGCAGAGAAAGGCTGTGCGTCCCAGGATATGTTGAACTGTAAAAGGAGAAAAGTTGATTATGACTGGTACCACAGGACAGGAGCTCTCAGCACCCTTCCATCTATGAAAACTTTGGCTTGCATTCCCCTTTTCTGCTGGGAAGCATGCATCAGTGGAAAAACTATACCATATATAGCAATTAAAGTATGCTTATACTGCAAACAACGATCCTATGTTGAGATGCTTACCCTAGACAGTTATCCCACAGTAAGCAGGCTACACTGACTTTTATGCAGCCTGGTCCCTGCTGCTTCTTGTCAAGAGGAATGTACTACTTTCAGCAGCCAAAGCAAGCCAGGCACCTTGACCTCACGCTTCAGGCTTGAGTGCAGCCTGCCCCTGAAGGGCTGCTGAATTGTGTTCCCCTGAGAAGAAGGGGTGAGAAAGAGCAGAAATGGGAAACAGACCTCTGACACTGCAGACAGTCCAGATTGCAGAATGCTGGCTCATTCCTCTGACAAAGCAAGAGGGCAGAAGCTATAGGTAGGTTCTGAGGTCCATGAGCTTTGTTTTTTCTGGTCAGAAGCCCAGCAGTTGCTGTACCACGGAGTATCTTCTCCCTAGCACCTTTCATCTGTTGACTAATCTTAAACTGACAAGCTACTTCTATAGCTTCCTTCTTCACCTCCAATTCCAGCTCACCTCACTGTAAGCATGCCCAGCCCCTGTATTCTCAGAGTCCTTTGCTCCCAGGCTGCTGTGCACGGTGTCTTTGCTCCCCTACACCTTCTCCGTTTCATGAAGCAAAGTGAACTAGATTCATCTTGACCCTGCTCAGTCCTCCAGTGTTTCTGCAACAAGTCGTTCCTTACAGCCTCCTGCCTATGCAAAACCTTTGGTAGGCATGGAGAAACCACACACTCAATGGTATTTTCTAATCCAGATCCAAAGTAAAATGGAACTGGAAAAGAAGCACTAACTGCAGTAGAACTAGTATGATTAAAAGTTTTGAAATATATGTTTGTTAGGAAACTAATGCATGGGCTGGAGAATCCAGGGTCCAGGATCTATTTCTTTTTCCTTTAATTCAAACCTGAATTAATTCACAGAACCCCTGTGGGCCACATTAACCAGAAGGCCAGAACCAGGTGTTCAAAGCTGTCCTCTTTGTTACTGTAGCTTGCAAAAATCAATAAAGGTGGAATTTCCAGATGAAAGAAAAGGCAATTCACTCTCTGGACCAGATTCTGGACCAGGTGGACAAGCAGTGCCCAATGTCAGCCACATAAAAAGGCATTTCTCCCTTTTTACTATAGTCTTGCACTATTCTCCAGGCTCTTACACTGAGCTAAGGTTAAGGTCCTTCCTTCTGGCATTGCAGATAGACATTGTGCTGCCTTTTTAGCCTACCTGCATCAGACTTCCTGCACAGAGGTCCCCACCTCCCTGCATGCACACGAGAGAACTGTCATTTGAGAGATTCCAAGTAATGGGTTTTTCCTTACATACTTCTATGGTAAGATCAGCTGCACCACAGCACTATGACCTTAGACAAATCTGGATTCATCTCCATTTATAAGTCATGGAAAGAAAATGATGGAAAGGCCATTCAATACTAAATAATATCTCATTGAAAACACAGCATGGAATTTTTGGTTAATCTAGGCTGTATTTTCATGTCAGAGTCACCAGCTGTGTTCTAGCTAATAGAGTGTCAATCTTTCCAGGTACAAGCAGTTACAGCTCAGCATGGAGCTCCATTTAGAGGAATGTTTGGCAGTCATAGCATGGGGTAATCTGCTTATTAAGATACTAGAGCTATAGGTTACCAGCCTGGTCATGTCAGATCTTTCCCAGGCAACTCTGACCCAGTCTCAGAAAACCAGCATCTTCAGACTTATCTCTTGAGTCTAAACTGTTGGTGTAAGTTTCTCTGAAGCTCAGTTTCTTCCTCATTAAGTAGAAGCCGAACTGCCCTTCTCTGGCTGGGGTTAAGATGCCCACCTCATGGACGTTTACAAAGAGCTCCAAGACTCTCAGATCAGAAAGCAAAGCTGGGGTGAGAAACCTTTTTCTTCCTGAGGCCTAAACAGTCTTTTAGAGTGTTACACATTAACCTCTTGTTCTCCAACAATAATTCCCAAGAAAACGAAACCAACGTCGTGTGATCTACATGAAATGAAGCTACAGGTTATATCCAAACACATCCCAGCTACAAAGTAGCATGCCATGATTTACTAAGCACTTTAAGAAACATTCACTATCACATTTCTACAGCAGAAGTTAGTAAGTAATTTGCACAGGTGCATTAAAGAAGAAGAAACTGTTTGATGTGCTCAAAGCCACAACGAGTACTTCTGCAAAGTATCAAAATTGTGATTCTGAACTAGGAAATCCTGATTTTTGCCTCACTGTTTGATCTGAGAGTAGGTTGCCTTCCACTTAGAGCTGAAACTCCACATGCAAGTGATTTTTCATTCCTACTCAAATTGCTCTAGCTATTTTTAGGTCAGATGAGTAGAATAAATATCATTAAAGATTTTTCAAGCATTTTTAGAATTGCTTCCTAACTAAAAAAGAGATCCTTTTCACAAAAATATATATTCTAGTCATCCCTCTTTAAAGGCACTCAGACCTTTTGATATTGTAATAATCAAATAATGAAAAAAAGTCTGAGTTAACCAGGTTAGGAAAGCTGATACTGTACATTTATGGCAGCTATTCAGCATAAGAACTTTTAGCAGGCATGAGTACAGTGGAGCAGAGATGGACTAGACACAGAGACAAGCTGTGCTATAGTTACACAGAGAAAGAGACAAAGCAATTAGAAATGACGACTGTGGAGCAAGATGATGTGCTATTACCACTAATATCTCTCAGCAAAGTTTGGTACAGCATTTTTTAAAAACACCTCAGCTCAGTCCATGGACTTTAGCCCAAAGAACTCCCCAAAGACCACTTTCATCCAGTGGTGCTTAGTGCATGGTACAGCAACACAGGTCAGGAGATGAAGACTGTGCTCCTGGCTCTCTGGGGCACTGTGCTTAAGTCATCTTTGCTCTCTCTGCCACTGCTCACCTTCCTGCCTTGCCTGTTCTGAACATGGAACTTTTGAAGACACAGTGGTCTCTCTGTACCTCCTTCTGGACAGAGCTCAGTACAACAGGTCTCAGATCCCAACCGGATGCCTTCTGCATACCATGGGTATCCCACAGAGGGAATAGTACAGCTGCATTCACACAGCATCACACTCAATGCCTTTACCCTGAAACTGCTCCATCATGCAACCAACAACATCACAGGCGTGCGTTTCCTCCATGCACATGTTCCTACTGCCTTAGCTGCATGTTTGATACCATGTGTATTTTTGCTTCATCCAGGTTATCTCAACAACCTCCCTACTACCTGGCATAATGGAGTTTGCCAGAGTAACATCCTCTGCTGGCTGGCTGACTGTAAGAAATGAAATTCAGAACATTACCTGCCTACAGTCCCAGGAGGAGTGCAAGGCAGATGCGAGCCTATGACTGAAAGCCTCCCTAACCTCAACCATCACCAAAGGGGTACCCTTCTCCTCAGGAAACATTCTTTATCCTCACAGGCAGTAAGTTCCTGTAACTGGTGCTAATTCATCCCTCTCGGGTGTTTGCCACAAATCCTTTTGACCAATTGGCAGAACAGAGTCAAAAGATAGACAAGACTTTTTGGGAAGGCTTATACAGAGGAATAAAAATGGCATGAGGGAACACAACGGAAGTTCAGGGAGGAAACAGAATATGAGATGCTGTCCTCACTGCCTTTCTGACACAGCTGCTTAGGCTGGAAGGGGTAACACCGGGTTGTTTCCAGCTCCCAGAACACCAGTGCTGGAGTCAGGTGGCCATTGCAGCACATGCCACACAGAACAGAGCAGGCAAGGGGCTCTCTCATGCTGCAGATTGCCCCTGCCATTGTCAGCTGCCTGTACTGAGCAAAAGGTGACAATACGATAATGGAGACAGGCTATGAAGGCAGGAGAAGTTAGTAAGTAATTAGGCATTCTGATTGCAGTTTCCCTTGCAGTATGACTCTGAGTACACAAAAAGAAGCATGTGCTTCTTAGAAACCAGAAGTCACTGCTCTAACGAGCTCCCAAGGCTGAGTCCTAGCAAAATTGGCCATTTATCAAAAGAGAACACAAATCCCTTGGTAACTCTGCGAGACACATGTTTATCTACATATATTTTGAGAGTTCAGTTAACTGCCCCATGCTTAAGAAAGCCCTTCACAGTGGCAATGCAGCTAAATCAGTACTGTCAAGTGCCATGCACCAGCAAATACTCGGCATTAACTCAGGAAATGGGGAACCCCAGTCAGCTCCAAAAGTATTCTTCGCAGGAATCGAAAAGCAAAGAGGCACCACTGTCTTCACTTCCCTCATTAATCAGAATCTCAAATGTGTGTGCTTGAAAGAACCATTCAAGATCTTCTGTATCTTCACTCCTTTCATAAAAATAGAACACAGCTTCCCATCTTTGGGCAGGGTGTTTGGCTGGATCCTGGATCACACTCACAAAAGATTTCTAGTCTTGAAGCCATACAGCCGTTTCATCATTTCATCCAGTGAATCTCCTTCACCATATACGAGTGTGAAGAGTAATCCCCAGCAAATGCTGGCTGTAGCAAGGGATTTTCTGCTCCACTACTTCTGAACATCTTCAAGCAAACATTGGACAAATTGCACAAGAAAGGGGTCAGTGCCATCGTGAATATTTCATACACAGAACACAACACAATCCAGCTTAGAGAATAGAACGGGAGAAAAATCACTTACCAATTATTCTTTTACTCAATAACTCTTGTTCTTCAATAAAACACTGCAGAATGCTTTCTCTTGCAATCAGGAGGAGGAAAAAAACTCCACTTTCAGCAAACTATTTTTGGAACCTCAAATCTCATTCTGCCTTTTCTTTTTTCTTTTTTCTTTTTTTTCCTTTAAATTCCTGCTTAAAGGAATTTCGTAATAAGGATGTAAGCCTTGAAGCTTACTAGAAATTACATAATTAAGATTTTAAAAAGCTACAAGAATTGATTTTTTTTGTACTAAACTTTGTTTTTACAATCATTGCATAGCCAATTTTATCTCTCTTGGGCAGATGTTTTTCCACTTTCTAACACTCCCCTCCATGCTAGCACTTAACTGTCATAAATTCTCCCATAGACACATTTACCCTTTTACCCTTTCTGCCATTTTTCTGTCCCCCACATAAAACTTTTTTTTAAAATAAGATCATCATCCAGCCCTGCCGTCTTACCCAGATTTCCAAATGTTTGTGTCACTAACTGGTTTTCCTACTTAGGTTAAAAACCATTCTTCCTTCCTGAAAAAGTACCCTTGGAATTGTTTGCCACTGATGCTCAGTCTACAGTTTCTGGGGTAACTGTTAACTTGTCCCCAGTATTGCTCACCCTCAAAACTTCACCAATTGTCTCAGATATTTTGTGGTTTCTCAAAGAGACAGTCATTGGAGATCTATGAGTACACAAGAATGTCACGTGAGCCTTTGGAGTTGTAGACCAAACACTAGAAATGAGAATCGGAAAGGGTATGACTCTAAATGGCAATTAGTAGTTGAGTTTTGTGATATTGGGGTTTTTATGTAGACTTTTGATTCTAGAGGGTCTTGACTCATGACGACTTATGGTTGGTTGACTCAGCTGCATTTCAGAAGTGCTTATCTGCCATGGCAGTTTAGTCACTGAAGCTATGGTCCTCCCATCACTTTGAGCTCAACCACTTGCAGAACCACTGGCCCTATAAAAGGCTGTGTTTGAATTGTACAAGTTTGATTAGACCCAGACGACAACAGAGCAGAGGAAGAGGCCAGATTCTATTCTGGGCTCTGTTACTGATGTATAACACACGAATGGGCAGACAGCAAAGTGTTTTGTCCTCAGCTGCTGAGACTGAAAAAACTGGGAAAGTGATAATCATGCCAGTCCTTACGTACAAAATATTTTGAAATAGTTGTTTGAAAGCCACTATATAAATGCTAACTATGTACTATTAGATACCGCTCCTACTTTAGGGCACTTTTTCATTCACAGATGTTATGCACAAACCATTTACTAAATCAGCCACAACTGTATTTTTTTAAATCATAGGGTATCTGGAGAAGATAAACTCAGTAGCCATCTCCTGGGAAGGGAAAAAAATGATCCTGACTCTGGCAGCAAACACTTGCTGCATCTCATTACAGTTTCTAACAGAGTAAAGGAACAAATATTAGTATACTTGGGCTCTGTACAGCAATAGCTTGGTAGAACTCTGTGGGGTGTGTTATCCAGTAAAGCTGACTAATGGACCTGTTCGGCCTTAAAGTCTGTAGATCTGTGAATTTATTTTATGAAGAGAAAAAGACTCCTGAAACACTTTTAAGATTCAAACCAGGATGCTAATGGTCAGGCAATCCTCTGACTGGCACTTCATGCTGCAATATGTCATGGCCCACAGAAAGAACAAATAATCTCTGTTAAACCTACTTGCAAAGGAGCGATTAATAGGCAACAACAAACATACTTGGTGGCACTAAAGGTTTATCTAACCTGGAATGACATTCCCAACAGCAGACAGTGTCAGACACTTAGAAGCGAGATGAATATGAAGTGTTTTTCCCTCAACACACCCTCCTTACCCCCACCAATCTGCTCCCCAGAGGGTGAATCAGTGACTAACATACAAACCAGTAAGTTCAATAGCCATCACTGCATCTCTTCTCTCTTAATTGTCTAATCCTTTCCTGAAGGAACTGGTGCTTCTGCTTTCCACATGCTTTGGCAACAAACTGGAACTATCACCCAGTATCTCCACACCAGCATCACAGCATCATGCTCTGCACCTTGCAGTGATGGGGAGAAGGCCCAGCTTGGTTCCTGATGGTGGAACTCCCGAACCAGCTTGCTGTGTAAAAGCAGGAGGAGGCTGCATGTGCTATGCAGCACGTCCAAAAAACAATTTAGGACAATTTTCTGCTGTTCTGTTCTCTGACCTAAACCACGAATAGCCAACAGAAACAGAATATTGCACTGAAGAGCTGAGGCGCTTTCAAAGAGGCAACATAAGAACATGCCCTGCTTCCACTTCTAGTGAGCTGTCCTCCCTATAGGACATGCATACCTTCACTTGCCCACGTCATGGGAAAACTCAGAGATGACAAGATCAGTCACCTAGAGATGAAATAAAGGCTTATAGAGAGCTCTAACAGTCACAGTAAACTTCAAGGGATGAGCACAAGCTGGATTAATGTGCCACCAGCCCTCCACCAGGAAGAACACACATCCTCATGTACCTTTTCATGGACACTCCTGCAGAGTTCTCTTCCACCTGCCATCTTTCAGCAAACCATGCTTGCATAACCTGAGCTAGATGCTACAGTCATCCCAGTTTCTCCTTGTGCAAAAGTGCTTACCCTGCACAGTCACCATAGCTAAATGAATTGGGGGAGCACCCTGTAACAAGCCCTCCTGAGCTCCTATGGGCATGAACACTTTATTCTCATGAATTTTGGACCATAAATTGGAAATGACAGCAAAGTAATCAGGAGAGTATCATGCTGTGCCTTCTAATTCTCCTGGGTCTCCACTGATTATATAGGAGAAATCCAAGCAGACATGGAATTAAATCACCTGTCTTACATTGGACCAGCTAAAGCTGTTCCTTGAATGACAGATTGCTAACAGCTCCCTTAATGACATCACCCAATATGTCATAAAATTTGCTGCCAACACTATGGATTTTTTCCCCCCCAGCCAGAAACATTCTCTGGCTTTGGAGCAGAGGTTTCAACAAAATGTGGCTCGAGAATTAACCTATAAAGGGTTCTCAGTGCACAAGGTAAGTACCACCCAAAACATCATTGGAGAATAAAATTATCATTCTTGGCACTGCTTTCCTGGAATGGTGCCCCACGTCAGACTTCTCTAAGTGTTCAAGACTGAAATTACCTATCCACCATCTCTGCAGGTAGCACTAAAACTCACAGCTCAGGAACCATAGCCAGATCATTGCCAGATTACTGCCCTTGGGTGAAAACTGTTATCTTCTTATTGCTTTCATGCTTTTTGGAAGGAAACTCTTCCCAGATGGGGTGTTAGCATTAGAGAACAAACAGATATACTTGCAGTACAATAGGAAGGATTACTTACCTGGGGTTTCACTATTATCCCTTTACTTCCAGGCTCTTACCAGTTTTTCTGTCAGATGCACAAGTAAAGTGACAAGCAGAGCACACACAGCTTTTGAGAATTTCTAGGAGACAATTTGCAGGTTTTTCTCTGTTCTTCACACACCAGGAATCCAGCTTGCAGCAACGCACCACAAGTGACTACCCATTTGCTTTTAAAATATTACAGTGGAACCCACTTAGGCAGCCATCAACCATGACTGCACAAAGGTGTTTAATTACCTATTCCTGTAACTCTGTGCTACTTGCATTTTCTCACGTGCATGCCTTATGCAAGAATGGGCTCAGTTGCACAGACTGGTTTTGAAAAAGGCAAATATATTTTAAAAAAACCAAAACTTCAGTTAATGGAGTCAATAGTGAAGAAAGAAAAAGTTCTTCTTCTTTATCGAGAACTAAACTAAATTCTGATTTATAGTGGAAAGCACTGAAAGTCTCCAAGATTTGGTCCTTCTGGTCAAGGTGAGGTTGTGCCTCTCCACCCAGTTGCAGAAAATCATTGTTGTTTGCTGTTTCTCTAAGTCACCCCTAAAGCAGATTCTCTCCTCTATGCATGCTGTCTTTCCTGCCTGCTGCCAGCTATCCAGTCAAAGCAGTCATAGCTGAACAACCAGAACATGTGCAGGAAGAAGGAAAAAGTGCAATGCTAAATCTTGTGGGAACTTAAAGCTAGTGCACTCATCTGCACGGTCCCAGGATGTGGCTCAAATATCTCTGGTAACTCCTTGGGTAGCAACTGTGCTTCTGCTCCCTGCAGCAATTCTTGCCAACAGAAAACCATTCTGCATGCCAGTGTGCTGGGGATGCTGAGAACCAGTGGTCTGAACAATCTGTCACACATGTAAGTTCAAAACAGCATCGCTGTGGTGGCACTCGCTGGCACTGTGAGTAAATGAGCCATGAGCTATATATCTGGATATGCTGCAGTTCTTCCCTGAAAGAAAATGCAAGTCAAAAAGGAAGCATAGCACTCTGCTGAATGCTGAAGTGACCAAATAAACAGGATTAGCTAAATCTTGCTTATCTGTCAGTCATTCTTCCCCCTCTGAAAGCAGCCCTCTCAAGCCTGCCCATGATGATCATGGCATCAGTACTTGTTTGGGTTCCTGAATTGATGCATCTCAAGCTATGTCATCTGCTTATGTTATGCAGTCATTTTGGTCTTGTCATCCAACGGGAAAACCTGGTTTGGCCAAATGTATTGCATCACATGTACTTGCAGTGCACAGAATGAAAGGCTAAAATAATCCCCATGAATTTTGTTCTCAAGTTCAGAACTGCGCTGCCATGACTGCAAAGTGACAGATGTCAAAACCGAGCTGAGTACCTCATTAATGCAGAGATAAACACACAGAATATGTTGTTTGGAATGACAACCCAGTATGTTTATATATGTATGCCACTATTTATCATCCTACAGATGGTTGCTCACAGTGCTGTACATCCACAAATATGTTTAGTTTTGCTTTTTTCCTATTCTAGGAAATTACCACTTTTCCTTGTTTACACTGACTACTATTAAGATGGCCCAGGGATCTCTGAGTTTTCCTAAGGGTCGGGGGCTATGTTGCACAAAGCAGACCCCGAATCCACATGCAGTCAGTTCTCTGCAGCAGTGCCTGTGCCTACTGAGCATTTTTTAAGGAATTATCTCACTCTTATTTTACAGCCGGGAAAACTCTGAAAGGTGAAATGATTTACCTAAGGTCGCACAGCAGGCTCTGTTCAGTACGTAGTTACTACTCTTGCAAATTGGGTAGCTCATCAAGCTCATGCTACTCACACCACTCAAATAAAATTCGAACAGTAATTATTATTTTCACTGCAATTTGTACAGCAGTCAAGGCTGGAGGCCACAATCAGGATTCAGCTTGTGCTGGGCTCTGTTCAAACATCAAATCAAATCCAGACCCCGCTCCATGGGGCTCACACTCAGTAGGGGCATTATCCGGGGGGAATACAAAATGCAAAGGAAAGGGAGGGAAGGAGGGACAGAAGGCAGTAACTTGAATGTAAGGTTTCACATTGTTTCGGATAACTGTGAAGTTTGGAAGCTTAAACTATTTAGGTGGGTAAGAAATAAAAGTGCATTACTGACAGCCACCTGTCTAGTTGCTTAGGTAGCAGTTTATCTTCATAATCTTAATTGCACAAACATTTTACTTTCACTCCTATGTTCTTTGATTACAGTAACAGACAGCAACTGGATCCTACTATTCACTCTTCAGGGGACTGACTCACACAGCACTAACCCCATACTTACACTGTACTTTCTAAAGAATGATACTAAACTTAATCTTACAGCTCCCTCTCTAATCTGCTGCTAGGGCAATTCTTACTGTAGACTTTTTTACACAGTATGTGCTTATACCTTTTACAACACATGACAATTTGGTATACTAGCTATAAGTAATGAAATCCTTTCACTCATGCTAACTTTTACTAAGCTCTGCAGTAGTGTAATATATGTATTAACTCCCACCTTACTGCACCTTAATGTGTCTCCATGCCAGCCGTATGTTATGTACCAAATGACCATGTAGCCATGAAAAGACTTAACTGGGTATAACAGAAGAAATAACAGCTCCTCTATATACTGAATGGCATAGACAAAATAGGATTATTTGCAAGAGTAAGACTGCTCAGTACCAAGTGCTGAATGGTACTTAGAAGTTAACCCCTTAGTTTTCTGGTATGGATCTGCTGCCTCATTATTTATTAGAATGCACATATTTGTTTAAATAATGGAAAAGAGTATACAGAAAATATTTGATTGGCATCCATAAGCTCAGGTGGTTGAGTACTTTTTCTGGATTTCAATTAAGCCAAGCATTTAAAATATGTTTCCAACCCATCAAAGCATGTGCTTAAACCCTTTGCTCACCTGATGGATTCTGTTGAAACAAACAGGCAGCTTTCCAGTGACACAAACAGATTCTAGATCAGCACAATAATACCATATTGTACTCTATAAGAGCTTGAGAAATCACAATTTAAATATGTTATTTTACAGAACAAAAGAAAGAACATTCATTTACAACTACTTTTCTTGCTCCTATTCTCAACCGGCTAAATCCACATGCAAATTAATGACCTATCACAATGTCTGTTGAGGATACAGCATCAAAAATTCAGGCACTGCAGAACTTAACTTACATAAAAAATATTAATGCAATTTCATTTTAGACTATTAAAATTTTTCAGAAAATGATGTTAGGTACGCATTACTACCTGCACTTATTCCTCTTTGACAGGTATCACTGAAGCTCAGCAAAAATGAGGTATTTACTTATATGATTAGAACCAGATTTTAGTATTTTGTTAAATGGAAGCACTAAATAACAACTGCTTTGTTTAGCAATTGTCAAGACCCATTTTGCAGCTCTTCATACACTAACCATTAATCTCCTTCAGCATCAGGTAATTCAAATTCTTTTATCGTATTTCTGATACCTGCATTTATGACACTGCGGCTTTATTTTAATCACTGCAAAAACACATTAAGAAGGAACTGTGATTGACAGCATATTGCTAACTTAGAATAAAATACTTGTTTAATCATCCCTCATCTTAACTTTATAAATCCAAGAGACAGGCAAGCCTAATTTGATAAAATAAAATGTATGAAAGCATAGCCTACATCTACATTATCTACACCTGTATCTACACTAGCAAGTTGTGTAATGCAACAGGATGGATCTAGAAAGTGAAACGGCACTTAGGACCTAATATCCACAACATGTGAGGTTTCACTTTGAACCAGGCTTAGTCTGGTCCAGTGGAAGGCACACACATTTGTGGTCCAAGTACATTAGGTGTAATCCTGGAGGACAACTGGTTCAATTTATCTAGAAAGAAACCCAGTTTGCATATCCCAAGACTGCTCCACAATGTACATCTAATTATAGCAAGCTGGGACAACTGGAAGATTAACTTTAAAAAGACACTCCTGACCAAAATTAAAACACCCTTACAGTCAGCCCCAGTGATGGTCTGTGGCAGACCAGTGGCCGAAGCAGGCTGGTTTGGCTGGCTGCACAGGCACTCAGTCAACTCCAGGATCTCTGAAGTCTTCTGCAGATGACAGAACAGCCATGCCACCCATGCATGGTGTCTCTGTTCAGAACAGCTCACGTCCAGGGCTAGTTAGGTGCCTGAGATCAGGCTGGATTTATAACGTCAGAGTGGGCGGGATCCAGCTCCAGACTAAGAAACCTGAATGAATGTGTTTTACAGGCAACTTAAAGAGTAGAAGCGAGGGTTTGATTTACTTGCCAGCACATGGGCGCCTAATGTCACTTAAGCTGTTCTACTCCTTAAGAGACATCTGTGTGTAGGTGACAGAGAAGCTGTAGAAGACCTGTGTCCTTCTGCAAAAGCAGTTAGAGGTCAGACAGGATCCTTGAGGCATTTTAAGCATGGTCACCTGTATGTTGGCAACTGCTTGATGGGTCAGCTTCTACTGACATCATATCCTAAGACCCTGAACACTCCTGGATTCACTGCAGGAACCCTTGACTGGCTCTGCCCAAGCCAGGTTAGGTCTGCCAAGGCCAATGGTGATACCACCCTACCACAGTCTGACCAGCTAACCCAGAAGTGTGTAGTCAGGTATTTCACTACGTTCTCTGGCACATTGCTGTTGCTGTATCTATGCTTACACACCACCTGCTGTAGTGCAACTAAAATGGAGCTGTCTGTAGAAGCGTGCTTTGCATTTGGTTCAGATGTGATTTGGGAAGATACAAACCCAGGGAATAAAAAAAATTATACCTCTTGGGAAGAGACAAAAATGCAGCTACGATTTCCCAGTCAACTTCACTTCTGCCTCAGCACGATTCCTCCAACGTACCATGTAATTAAAACTAAACTAAATGTTGTGCTATATGTTTAACACTCAGCAATTAAATATACCATCTTAGGTTCACACAGACATGCACTGAAGTAAGTAAAGCTAAATTTAAACCCAGATACTTGTATCTGAAGATCTGTTCCTAAGGGTATAAAATCCCAAACATGTTTTTAAGTATGCACACTGCATGCAGTGTACAAGATCAAAAGTGTTTCATTTGAAGCTCAGGGTGTGCCTTATATACAGTTGTTTGATGCATTGAACATTTGTTTATCCCATTGACAAAGTGCTCCCTCCTCTCTATCCCTCTCAAACAGTCACAGGAGGCAGGAAAGCAGGGAGCAAGGACCGAGCAGGGAACTCAGCGTTGCTCCGCTTCCCATCCTGCATGAGCAAGGACCACTTGATGAGCCCATTCTTTCTACAATATCCAATGTATTTGACACAAACCTACCCAGACAAATAATGGAGCACCCAGTGGCATGGCAACTAAATGAAGGGATTTTACATGTTTCTTAGCTATTTAGGAAGATCGTTTATGTAGCAGCATGGCATCATAAAATAATTAGGTGCATGGAAAGGTAACAAGGGAAAGCTTCTCAAGAAAAGATCCTCAGCAAAACTAGATCTCAGGTTAGTTATAAAACTGATAATTTGTAAATTGTTTTCCCTAAAACCTAGTATTTTTCAATATTTTAAAGATGTATTTTTCAACTACTTTAACTTTTAAGCATCAGTAATTAGCTGACATACATTAAATTTTCTTACAGGAAATTAAATATCCAAGTCACATGAAAATGTTGACTACAAACTGTAAAGCACATTACTGCAGCAGCTGTTGTTGACACTGTTTTTTAGTTTTGCTGGGAATTTAAGGAAAACCCTTGCTTGTTTGGTCAGAATGCCAGGTAGGAGTGGAGCCCCACTTGACAGATCTACAGATCTTAGTCACTGTCTCTTTCTAATCCTAGAAGGCACTGAGATAGGAGGGATACTCTTTGAAAAAAAAAAAGAACAAATGGGAGTAGAATAGAAAAGAGCATTATTCCAGATGAATTAGTTCTGAGAAATGGGAAAGAGGGGAACAAGGCATGCTGTTACAAACATTCTGTAATCTCTGTCAGACATTCATCTGTTTCCAGTGTACAGCTCAGTACTTTACAAAATCTCCTCCCTTTAGAAAGCTGTTGCAGAACCTTGCTGCTCTAATAGTTAGAAACCTTTTAATTTCCAGGCTGAAGTGATTTATATCTAGATAATATCCATTTGTTCTTGTCGCACTGTCAGCCGCGAGTTTAAAATAATTAGTTTTCACTCTAGGATCCATGAGTTCATAAACTACTTCTGAGACTACTACTTCTGAGTAGGCCTAACAGGCTTTAATTTGCTCTAACAATGCTACAGAGCATGTAGCATCATCTTTGAAAAACGTTTAGGAAATCGAATCAAATCAAAGTGAAAATCACTGGCTTAAATGGGTTTTTACCCTTCCTTTTGTTTTTCAGCCCTTCCGTGAGTTTTTAGACAGCAATCATGGACATCTTATCAACCTTCCTTTTTCTACATTAAACTAACCAAGCTTCCCTAGTTTTCTCCTTGCAAGAAATGTCACTGGTCACTGGTTTTCCTTTTTGCAGCTATTGCCGTCTCAGTCAGAACTGGACATCGGTGTCCAGAATCCCACAAGAAATATCACAGTGCATCATGTAACGATGCCAACATTGCCCTAAATCACCTGGAAATACTTCACGAAATACATGCAAGGACCATGTATACCCTCTTCACAGCCACATTGCACTGATATCCCATTGCCATTCTTTGGTGAACAGATACACTGAGGTCATTTCTTCACTTGTAATCCACCCACAGCTGCGTGGCCTTCCACTGCACCAGTGAGGCCATACCACCACCACCTCACTCCTCAAGGCTGACATCAGTGAAGTATCAGCTTGGAGATGACTGTTGGTGAGCCAGCTTATGATGCCACACTAAATGATGAATCTGATCAAGTACAAATGCCTGACAAGAACTAAATGCAAGCAATTGTGGCTGGTGAGCCATCAGCATGTTTGGACTATTTTAGACTCCATTTTTCTAGTATAATGACCATGAATTGTAATTTCAAGCTTTTTATTCTACTGATGTTCTAATATAACTCCACCAGTAATAGGAAGGCTAAATACTAAGACACAGCAACTAAGTAATAATTAACTTCCTTTAGAGGAACATAAAGCTATAAGGATGAATAACTTTATTTCATGGAAAGTCTAATACTTCTCTCATGGAATTAATCTTAAAACTTTGCATTTAACTCTTTGCAAAGCTGCAGTGAACATCTCTCAAGTGAAGACTCAATGCAAAACAGTTTTATAGTGTTCAAAGATGTATTAGCCAAGCTGAAGATACCGGGGGGAGATCTGATTTTGAAACACAGTCTACATCAGAGAGAAGATTCATTTATGATTTTTAGGCTCATGGGTAACATTCTCCACTATCTGTATGTAAAAAACATTTTCTGTGGCTTGTCCTATGTTTTTGATCACTTCTTCCTCTTGCTGAAGGTTGCAAACATCTTTCTTTTTCAAGGTCATCACTAAGTCTAGTTTCAAAGCTAATTACACCTCATGCAAATTTTTCATCCAGATTTTTTATTGTTAATTTAAACAAAGAAAATCAGAAATGAATGCTATCGCACTTCCAGTTATAGATTTGTTTAAATTAAAGGACTAAATCCCACACCACCTTAACTTTCCTGCGCAGATAATTCTGGAGCACCTCATTTTGAGACATTGCTACATGTTGGTTATGTAAATAGATAAAATGAAGCAGTGCCAGGGAGCATTCCCATGTATTGAAACTCAACACTATTAAATTGTTAGAATTGTCCCACAGCATGTGTCACAGCAGTGTTTTTAGTCTGTTCCAAAATAACCATCTTCCAAAATATCACCAGGGCACAGTTTGCGAGTTAGGACATGCCAGGAATGGTTCCCAATAGGCAGTATGAGTCCGGTGACCCAGTTTTGAAAGGTAAAAAAAATGTAACAGTATGGACACTGGCCAGTGTGCCAGCTGACTGCACCAGAGGGTGGTTCTGGACATGCTTAATTTGCACATACAGGCACAGACACCACATCCCTCTGTTGGGCCCTGGCAAGCTGAGGAGATGGCTTGAAACAGAAATGTCTGAGCCCAGCTTTGAAGATTGTTAATCTCCAAGAAGCACCAGATCATTTATATAGGTGTTTCAGGCTTACATGCTGTCATCTGTAATCCTGCTCCTCTACTCTGCTCTCGTGAGACCCCACTTGGAGCCCTGTCTGCAGTTCTGGTGCCCTTAACATAAGAAGGACATGAGCAAGTCCAGAGGAGGCCACGAGGATGATAAGGGGGCTGGAGCACCTCCCGTATGAAGACAGGTTGAGAAAGTTGGGGCTGTTCAGCCTGGAGAAGAGAAGGCTGCGTGGAGACCTCAGAGCAGCCTTCCAATATCTGAAGGGGGCCTACAAGGATGCTGGAGAGGGACTCTTCACCAGGGACTGTAGCGACAGGACAAGGGGTAAGAGGTTCAGACTTAAACAGGAAAAGTTTAGGTGAGATATAAGGAAGAAATTCTTTACCGTGAGGGTGGTGAGGCGCTGGCACAGGTTGCCCAAAGAAGCTGTGGCTGCTCCATTCCTGGCAGTGTTCAAGGCCAGGTTGGACAGAGCCTTTGGTGACATGGTCTAGTGTGAGGTGTCCCTGCCCATGGCAAGAGAGTTGGAACTGGATGATCTTAAGGTCCTTTCCAACCCAAACCATTCTATGATTCTATGATACTATGATCTGGGCTGTTGCAAAACAACCCTCTCCAAGACTCCTCTTGCCCACATCAAGAGACTCTCTGTTACAAAGAGCAGAGGAGCATTTGCTTTTCTGCAGCTGCTCCAGAAGCCTGTTATTGCAGAAGAAGAAGCAGGAGGTCAGACAGGAGGAAAATACACTGCTTATAGCCAGCCCTCCTCTCCTTCCTGCTAAAATCTTCCCTGATCTTAAGACACCTTGTCGTATTTTACTTACACTTCAGATGCACACAAAGTTCATCATGACAAATAAAGTACTGTAGGGCAGAGGTTGCAGAGGTAGTCTAGTATGGCAGTACCAGACACATTCTGGCTATGTTAATCACATGAGATCACTCACCTTATTCAATGAACTTCTACAAGTAAGGTGCATGACTTTTGACTTTAAGCAGTAAACAAAAGAACCTGTGAAGGTTTCACAAGTAGCTTTTTCTAAACCTCTCAACTCAGAATATTTGTCTTTGACCTTGCAAGTACACCATGTCTAGCTTTCTTCTCTATAAATTTTTCCTATCTGAAAGATAACCAGACAAATAAGGAAAGTGGAATGTGTGACAACTCATCAACTGTTTGTAATAATTTATTTGAAACCATTTATTCGGCAGCTCTCTTCTTCTGATGCAGTCCCAATTACTTGATTGAATAATATTCTCTGAAATAGCACATGATGTGCTTGTGTCAAAGAGGCTCTCCACAGAGGCCATCAGCCACCTTTTAAAATCAATGAAATTCATAAATTTGCATCTGTCTTCTCAAGAAGAAAATAAAGGAACCTTTTCCCCTGGTACATATGACCTTCTCATTCCAAGGCCAGCTTGATCAAGTCTTCTGCATCTCCAAATGCCACCATGAAGACAGATAATGTCTTTCGTAGAATAGATAGATCCTGAAGTCTATTATATTCCCCTTCTTGAGGATTCTGGCTGTAATTCTCTCTTAGTAATTGGGATTTGCACACTGTTCCACGCGGTAATGCATATTCCAGCTATTCACTCTGTCATGCTGCCACTGCATTTTTAACACTGCTGATAAAGACCAATGTTATCAAATTCTGCAGACTTCTCAGGCTCTAGGCTTGTTCATTTCTTTTTTTTTTCATTTCACCATTTCTGAGCAGAAATGTTTTTATTTTTCCCTTTGTGATGCCTCACAACTGTGACCCTGCCATTCCTCACAGCTAGATCTTGTTAGTTTTCAAATATTGAGTCCACACCGTCTGATCACACCACAGATTTTCTGTTCTGATATGTTTGCTGTCTTTGTGTTTGCAAGATCAAAGCTAATGCTGTTTATACCACAGTGCTAAAAAGGTTCACTTCTCAAAAGGTAAAATAACCTTAGTGTTTGAAATCTAGCCTTCTTTTATTCTGTGACTTCTACTGCTGGTAATATCCACATGTTTCTCCTCTTCCTGGCTTCATTTTCCCATATAGGAATTTTCTTTATCAAACTTTTAGAAGGAATTTTGGAAAGAACTCAGCAGCAACCATATCCTATGTGAAGCCCCTTCAGGTGCAAGGAAGTAGAGCTGCACCAACACCAGCTGCTTTCTGAAACTCCACTCCCATTTCTCTTTCCCAGCAGTATTCAAGTTCTCAGCTCCCCACATTTCAATAGGTGATACTCTCCTCATTTATGTTCTCTCCCAGTTTCTTTCTCCTCTTCTTTCTTCTCTCCCATACATTTTTTTTTATTTTCAATGAAATAGAATTTGTCCTCAAACTCCCTGGATAACTTCATGCATTTTCTTTTATATCTAACTATTCTGATATCCTGGTGTTTTTCAAACAGTGGACCACAGCTCCCAGGATGTTCATAAAAGGCAATTGGGAGAGTTACAAGATGCTGAAATTTTTATTACACTCTAAAACAAAATAAAACATCTCTTCTCTATTCCCAAAACACCTTTATCCTTCAAAAATAAGTTTTGCTATCAAAATCTCACATCACTCATACAAATACATGATATATGCTTCTTACGTGATACATTTTAGCCAGATTCCCTTGGGGATCAAGACTGATGTTGCTGTGTTATTTTGAGCCTGATGACCAATCTCAACTACATTTGACTGATACCAAAAGGCTCCAAGATACTAAACTCCTGCAAGTTTTGTGAAAAAGCTGGTCCCTGGGCAGAGCAGAAAATATCCCAAATTCCCACCAGTGGAAAGACAGGGATAGCTTATCCTTTAACAAATCTAGGTGGCAAATTGAGGATATCAAATCAACACACAAATAGCTTTCTGCCAGCCATAATACATGGTGTGTCCTTGCCAGCTACACAATGAAAAGCCTGTGAGGAGTCAGACAGTTTACCTACTGAAGGCAAGGGATGACAGGACGCAGGAGAGGACTTTTGGTATTGTGGGCAGAGGGTATTTGGGAAAAGTAATGACTTGGAGGGGAGACACTGGGGCACAGTTTTCCTTCCTCATTTCCACTGTTCATTCCATGAATGAGGGAGGCCCTGGAGATCTCTGTTAAGCCCTACAGGAAACCTTCCTCTGGAGCTGAACAGACAGAAATCATATTGACTTGATTTCAAAATCAAACTGGAGCATGATTTCTCCTCTGGGAAAAAGAAGCACGTGCACCAGGCCTGATGGAATTAGGACAGTCCTTATAGGCTGCATGAGGCAGTCTGTATGTTGACAAGCACAGCACTCAGCTCCTTCCCTGCTCCCTGCCTGCCTGCACAGCTCCAGCACCATGCTTCCCCAAGGTTTGGAGGCAATCTGCATTTTACCATGGTCACAGCCCTCAGTATCCCTGAGTTTTCAGGATTTTCTCCCTAGGGTCTGATACACACTATTGCTCACAGACCTCAGTCATTTCATCCTGCTATGGGGTGGGGGTGTTAAAGTCACGTCAGTATCAATGCTGAAACTTAGCTGAATAACCTGCTCGATGTTCCTGGACTTCCCTTCCTCTCCCTTTGGTCTCCCGTGTGCCTCTCACTTTACAGCTGGGGTACATGGTGGGAAAAACAGCTGGCAGCAATGCGGGTTAAGGTCCTTTGCTTCTGAGGAATTAGGCCATGCCTCTCAGAAAGAGGCACTCAATCTTGTGTAAAGACTTTAAGTGAAGAAGAAACCACTGTAAAGATAATTAACAAATGTAACTTTACAGGTTACAAATGTATATACCTCATGGCTAATGCAAATTTCTGTAACTTCAGCTTCCAAACACAGCATTTGTCAAGTTAAGGAGCACTGCATGACTTGAAATCTCCCCCTGTAGGTCCTCATATGCCATAATCTGTCAATTTTTAATCTTCTTTTGAATAGCAAGAAAATTCATCCTTTTAGTTCTTCTTCTTTCATTTATTTAAATCAGTCCTGAAATCCTTTCTACTTTATATTTGAAAGGGAATCTTGACAGATGCTTGACCTGCACAGAACGTGAACCACTGTGGGCAACAACAGTCCCGTTTTTCGCATACATATTTAGGGACCACATTAGACTTAAACGCAGCACTGCAGCGAGAGCTCACATCGGATGCCCATCTACCACAGCTTCTAATTTCTCTTCCAAATAACTTTTTTCCACAACACGTAATTTCTGTAATTCTCCCATCAATAGGACACCTCCTACACTTTGATCCCTACAAGTGTCATACTGCATTTGGAGTATTAAAAATTACAGGCTGTTGAAGCAAGCCCAGATTATTATGATATCCAACCCAGTCTACGGAATTAGCTATTCCTACTAAAATTTGTTAAACAAATATTTTTTGTGCCACCTGCAAAGTTCGGCAGCCATAAATGTGTATTACTCTCCCAACTAACTGTTAAGGATACCAAGGCTACAAACAAGATCCTTGCCTGACTCCATTAGACACCCTGCTCAAACACTGGCACAAGACTTCTTTTTTTTTTCCCAGTCTTCTGGAATTTACCCTTATAGCAAGATCTGACAAACAGTAGCAACAAAGGCTCCAAGAGCATCAAGGTCAAGCCTTTTAAGACTCTTATATAAAAGTCACCTGGTCCTGCAGACTGATTTCAAGTATAAAGGCAAACAACATAGCACATAGCTGCAATGAAGAATTTCACCTTTTCATTCTGAAACAGTTCCCTGTTTCAAGTGAACTTTTAACACTGGCATCTAATAACCTCTCTCTTATGGCTGCTTTGGCTGCAAAGAACCACCAGGTGAGTAATATGAAACCAGGTTTAAAAACTAGTTTAAAACAGGTCAAGGGAAAACCTGGGGAACCTCAGAAAGACTGGTATCTGCACCACGTAATTCAGTAAGAACTATGAAGGGCAACAACAGAGTGTGCCAGCACGGGCACAAACATGGCGTATTATGTGTGAAAGGAAGTGAGTAAGGTTGGCCCAACACACCTGTTTTAAGTAATTTTCCACAAAACTCCAAAGAAGTAAAAAATAAAGCATACCACGGAAATTTTAATTAACAAAGTCTAGCTGGATTTCCAAAAGCCATTTGATGAATCTGTCATTCATAAGTCTTAAAAAAACTAAACTCCCAGAGGATAAAAATAAATGTCCTTGCAAGGATAAATAATTAGAAACAGATGGTAGGAGAATACTGTCAATTTTTCAAGTGGAGAGAGGTCAATGGTGGAGTCCTGCAGGGATCTGTGCTGGAACCTGGGAACTGCTCACTTATTTATAAATGAGCTGGAAAACAGGATAAATGGTGAGGTGACAAACTTTGCTGCTGATATTCATTCAGGGTAGCTAAGATAAGGGCTGACTATGATGAAAGACTTTACAATACTGAGTGACTAGGCAATAAAAAGGCAAATTAATGTCAGTGTAGATAAACAAATATGAAGTCATTTCTTTGAGGGGAAAAAACCTACCAAACCGATGTGCTCCAAGGTGAGTATTACTACTTCACAACTGAGATCTTGGGGTTGTAATAGATAGTTCTGTGAAAACATCAGTCCACTGTTCACTAACAGTGAGAAAGTGAGTATTAGAAATTACTAGTGAAGTAATAAAGAAATAAAGAGAGAGTATTATTATGCCACTGTATAAATGGCTAGTTTATCTTGAGTATTGCGTGTAGTTCTGGTCCTACTGCCTCTGAAAGGATACAGTAGACTGGACTTGGCTGCAGGCAAGGCAGCAGGGACGATCACAGGTATGGTCAAACCTAACAACTAAGGAACAACTAAGAAGCCAAAGATTCATTAGGTCTCAAAAACAGATAGCTAAGGGGATACAGCAAAGGTGTAATCAGGACCAGCACAGGGAAGGTGTCTGGGAGTCCCCTATTCACAAGCCTCTTCCAATACATGAGCTGAGGGATCAAATGAAATGGGCAGGTTTCAAACATAAAAATCCCTACTTGAATCTTCACACAACACATACTAAGGTATAGAACTCCTCGCTCTGGGGCACTGTAACCCCTAAAAGTTTACACAGATTCAAAAAGTGACCAAAGTCATAAAAAAGAAATTACAGCAAGAGCTTTTAAATGCCAAGAGTAAGTCCCTGAACACAAGTGCTGGAGGACAGAGTACCAAGGGCAAAATGTGCTTTCACTGCTCTGATACTTCATGGTCTAATGTTACAGGTCACTGCTGGACACCACGGGACTAGACGGGCTCTGGTTTGACAAAGTACAGAGGTCTTACATTGGGTTTTTTTCAACTGTCCTCTTATTGTGGGCATGGACTCAGGCATCTCCTGAAAAAGATGCACATTGGTTGCATCCTACTTGTCCGTGGGACACTTCTATGCCTTTTTTTTTTTTCTTTCTCTGCTTTTCTCTTTCCTGTAACTTGCAATGTCCTAGTAAAGGAAAAAAGTAATCATAAATGTCTAAAAATGATAAAAAATCACAATGACAGACCTGAAGCCTTTAATTTATTTAACTTATAAAAGGAATAAATCTCAAGCAATATCTTTATTTGTGAGGTTTCTTGCAAACTAGATGCAGGGCAGCAAAGAGCAATAATACCTCATTTCTAATGCTTTCACCAACTGTTTGTGTTCATGCAGCTGCTCAGATCAGGTAAGTGTTCATACACATCATTTTGAAATTGCAGAAGGAGAGGCTAAGGGATGGAGAACAAGGCTGCCAACACTGCTTCTCAAGATATCAAGTGTACCCTGACAGCATTATGCACATGGAACAAGAAAAGCAGCCTAAGCCATGGCAAAATCATAAGGGAGTCTAATGTATGCTGTCCTCACGTACACAAAGGAAATACCTTTTTTCCTAGGATTTTTCTGCTTAATCATGTCATAGACACGATAAGGCAGCAACAAAGATTGAAAATGCATGTGTCCAAGATACTGTTTATCTTTTCCTTATTTAAAAAACACCTCTTCAAAACAAGAGCTGTATCATGCTGACAATTTATAGTGACTCATGCAGGACAGAATGTGATCAAAGCCTTTTTGAAAAGAAATTAGTTCCTAAGCTTTTATTTGCAATCCTAAACCAAGCATGATCCCATGGCAAAAAACTGCTTATAAGGAGATTTAAATCACATCAGTTTGAAGTATTCTTATATGATCTAACTGAATGGTAATACTACTACTAACAGCAAGCAAAATCAAAACTATAGTCACATACTTGTCTATTTTATCACTTCAGAACTGAACACAGATCTATATGCATATGTGAATGATATTACTATATTGTTATCTGTGAGATAAGCATCTTAAGTTTATTAATACACTCAAAACAGTAAAATAATAACAGATGTGGGTAATACAGCTCATAGAAAAGGTGTCAGAACTCATTATAACTCTCGTCCTGCACATTCTATTCTAAGCTTTCCTTCTGTCCCACCACCTTTGCTTTCTTCTTCAAAGGATGCAACCCAAACCAATATGGATTTTCTGATAGTTTTTTCTGCCTTTGAGGAAACTTCTTTTATTAACTAATACAGAAATAAAGAGTCAGGTAAATGCTGAATTAAGTCACAACATTCAGCAAACAACAAAGTCAGGTTCTTTCAACACCCATTGTTGTTCCAGTTCTTGCAGGGCATTCACATATGAACCAGAAAAGGTGGCCAATAACCACTTGGCTATACATGTATTCCCCTAAGATTTTAGTTTTGGTGGCAAGCAGTCTGAAAAGTGATTACACTGCTGATGTAAAACTCCTTTTGTTGACTTTTAATATCAATAGTGCATCTACCAGCTTTGGAGATGACAAAAATTCTGTGTTATTTTGCCTGAAAACCTATCTTCAGTATCACACTTGCGTATGTGCAGCATGGTGTGGACTGGTTGGGCTCCTGTAGATCAGCTGCATGCAGTAGTTTCTAAACATTATTCTTAACCGTGCAGAAATGCAGTAATCAGATTCATTTTATCTGTCTTGCACTAGCTTCTGTTGGCATGAAGCAGTGGAACCATATAAATAAAACACATTATTTCTGATGTTGGAAGGTGTAAAGGATTTGGAAATTGTGTTGTCCTACTGTATACTGGACATGAACAAACCAGGCTGAGGATGCACCAAACCAATGAATATTCATGCCACTTTTGACTAGCAGGGCCATAAAGAGAGGAGACAGCTGAAAGCAGAAGTCCTCAATGGAGCAGCGAAGACATCAGTGGTGCAAACATGAAAAAGTTTACTCTGCCTGGAGCCAAGTGACATGACTGTGTACAATTAATAAGACCATATCAGAATGCATATTACTGAGCAGACAAAGTAGCCACCAGCACCAAAGAGGATTCCCAGTGCAGAGATGAAGAGCTCAAAGCTACTGTCATTGGAGTCAGGGGTAAACCTACGAAACTCAAGTGTCTGCAGATAATCCCCAAGTGATAAAGAAAGAAACCATACAGAAACCTAAGTGCCAGAAACAGCATGAAAATATATGTAACACACTGAAAAACAGCATCGCAGAGAAAAGCAGTTAAAGCTGTTTCATACAAACCAGAAATTTCCACTAAGCCTCACGGACTAGGTGGCAAACTAAAGAACACTGAAGCTGCTCAGCAAACAACTCAGAAGAATTACTGCTCAGAAACTGAAATGAATGTAGGTCAATTAAGGGGACTGAAAAAGTGATTGTGAGACTATTTAGGAGACATTTTGCTCTGTTTCCTGAACAGCTTGTTCCTGCAAAGCCAAAACTTCTCAATTTCAGGGTTTTATCATGAGGACAAGGAGAAGGTATAATTTGATTTTAGACTTTTTTCTTTTTTTTTTTCCCCAAATTATTGAAGAATTAATCTTTTCTATCACACTACAGCTGATTTTATTACTATCTCAAGTCTACAGACGGTTCTTTTCTCCTCCTCTGCCTCCCAGCTGCACACAAATCACCAGTTCTGTACTAACTCGGAGGGAAAGCTGTGCTGGAAATGCAAAAAGGGATGTCCTGGTGTTCTCCCTCTTCCTTATCATGCACTTCCCCCAGGGAGACACTGGATGTGATGGGGAAAGGCAAATGAAATCAGGAGACCTTCTGAGTCAAAACCAGAAACTGAAATGAATATTTTTTCTTTAAACTGCTAATGTACAGACGAAAAAACACCTTGTGAACTGGGGGAACAGACCCCAACCAAAACTCATACATGTAACATCCAATGACCTCACCTGCCCTTCCAGTTGGCGAGCAAAAGACCTAGCCATGCCCTCCGGCTGATCAGAAGTGGGCTCTGCCTTGACCAGGTGGAAACCTGGGCTCAGCACTAACCTTCAACAGGCTGACAGGTGCCTTCACCCACCAGCACCTGCTCGAAGCGTCCCCACGGTCCCCACTGCCATTTTCTCCTCACCTTTAAGCTACAGCCCAAGCGCTGGAGGACAGCCTGGGGCTGCCGCTGCCCGCCAGCCCTCCCTGGGGCCGTTTGATGCTCACGGGTCGGTTCACAGGCCGAAACCGGACAATTTCTCCGGCTCCTCGGGGGCTGAGGGCTGAGCCTGACCACAGCCCACGCCCGATACCCCCGCGGGTGGTGGGGC
>NW_009932151.1:0-3929 GCF_000696875.1 Nestor notabilis
CTTCCTTCCAACTGAAGAGCAAAAGGAAAAAGATCAAAGCAGAGTCTTCAGTCTCTTTCCTGGCTCAACACATTAACTGGTTTGACTCAAAGAATCAGAAAAATGATGATCTTTTCCAATTGTTTTGCTTTCTCTAATTACTCAACTATCCCTTTTGGTGTAAGTCACTCACCAGTGACACTTTTAGAAACAATATGCAATAAAAATGGAGAGTTTAACTGTTTCTTTTTAGTGTAATAACAGAAATAATTAGTGTAATAACAGAAAAATTTTAGACTAGAAAAACATGCTTTCCTTAGCTCAATAATAAACTCATTCAACCTGTTTACTTGTTGATGTGAAGACCAAGAAACAACTCCTGCTAGCCTGAAAGAAACCTCCTGCAGGAGAGGTGGTTCTCTCCAATCTCCAGAGGCACTTACAATGCCAACTAGTGTTTGGAAATTGAAGCTAGGCAACCTTAAGAGAGTAATAAGATGCAAATTTTCATCAGTCGCTGCAAAGCAGAGCATTAGATATAAATATTATGACGCGTTCATAATGCTGGAGATTATTCACAAAGACAAAATGTCTTCATAAGGCAGATACTAGTGCTCAGATATGTCTTTAAGCTGCAAGTTTAGAATCTCTAGGACTGGGCTGGGATGTTTCCTCTGCAGAACAATAATGAGTAAAATTCTGCCCTACTCCTTAACTAACTTTAGTGTCACCTCTTAAGTTAATCTCAAGAAAGTAAAGATTTATGGCCAGGCATCTTTGCATTCTATCTATGCAGCTAATGAAACCTGTGTCATTTGGGCAAGGATGCCACGTGCCAATAAAAAGGCTTCACAATTTATGGGCAAATCAGTCAATGCTGTAGAAGAGCAGACTGTAAAAGCAACTTGTGCTGCTGAAGGCTTCAAGGTAAATACTGAAATCCTAGAATTTAGTAGTATCCTGTAATTATTTAGTAGAATCCTGCAATTTAGTAGTAGTCTATTTTACTTAGCAAGACTAAGCATAGAAGTCTTAGTCCTGAGCTAATAAGGCTCAGCAGGTTAGTGAATGAGAGTTGTAATGCCCTACAGCGTCCCCGCAGTGGGAAACATGGTCTAATATTTATTAATACCTCTTTTTCCTCATAGTTTACTGTCACTCCTTTCTAAATGGCAGTAATTTGTTCAGCCTTGGGCAGCCTGCATCCCACCAACCAAAGAGGAAAGACAAGCCTAGGAACCATTTCTCTCCCCCAACCTAAAGAGGGACATTAGGGCCTGGTTATGATTTGCCACCTTCCCTCAGCTTGCCTTCTCCCTGTGCTCTGGGACACGTCCCAGTGTGTGTTTCTCATAGGTGGGTACAGTTTGTTCCTTTTGCATAACTGCTTCTGCGGAACACTCCTTGACCTCAATGGGTCTAGTTCACCCATACAAATGAGTTCATAGCAGTTTATTTTTCAAGGGATTATACAGTCCAGTTACATTAGAAGTTGTTTGCTGTATCAGCTTTCCATACCCATGACTGATAAATGTATTGACATAGTAAATGCTGGTCATCTTGGCATGGTCAAGCTTCATGTCCTTAGTTAAATTAAGTCTTTGCGTAACTGCTTTTGAAAATCTTTACAGTGAATGTATCATAACATGCCCTCCCTGTTCACAATGGACTCTTTCAATGGCTGAATTCTTGCTGAAATTACTTATCCTGGCTTTAACTGTTATTTGTGCTGCTAAATCTCTGTTAAGACGAAGTGTGCTTCATCAGAGCGAGGAGAAACAGACCTAATTAACCTCCTCTTGTAGCCACGGTGCGATGCAAAACCAGAGAAAACCAACTCAACCCCCCAACCTATCAATATATTATCAGCTAGCTTTTTTCATACCTGCTGAGGATACAGAGCAGCACAAAGTCTCTCAGAAGCACATCATACTGTTGGGGTTTTTCCTGTGTGTGGTGGTTGCTTTGGATTTTGTTTTCTTCACTAACATCTAAAAGCAGGAACTGGATGCTGCTGTCTTGTGCTTCACTAAAAATGTGCTTTACTAATTCCAGTTACTTGCATCTCTGGCAGTATAAGCTGACTAAAAAAATTAACAGAAGCAGCTGCTCATCTGATTTGGTCTGTAGATAGAGGCCTTGCTAAAGAACAAGTAAATGAAGCAAATATAGTGTAGAAACCTGAGCAGGGGATGTCACGTGCATTCCTATAGGGACCCTTAAAAATATTTTCAGGTCAAAGCTATATGTGGGATGTGCCAAATCCATACTCATTGCTTTAATTGGAGATAAATGACTGTATGCTTTGGGAAAATGGAATAGTTTTATGTATTTATCTAGGTATCCTCCCAACATGTGTGTTGTTTTGCTGAATGTTGCGTGCCATACAATTGTTAAGAAATTTCTGTTTCTAGGCATGTTAAATTCATACCATAATCTACAGTTTACTGTGCAGTTAAACCACAAGGGACTTGATCATTTGAAATTCATTTTTTGGTAGCTAGCTAGGATGCTAACCTCGTGTAAGCCCAGCCCAGCAACGCAGCCCTTGCCAAAAGGAGATTACAAAAGAAGCAAAAATATCTGACTGTTCTATACCTAAATTATTTAACTCCTACGAAATCTAATTTTACCTTAATGCCTTGCCATGGGTGAATGTACACCCATGTATAATAGCCTTGAGAAATGGCAGGTGACATCTAGTAGCATACAGGTACCAGACAAAGTGATGCTTTGCTAAGTTCAGGAGAAGAATTAGCTTCAAATTCGCCTAATGTCTCTTGGTATGCTCCCATGCCACTTTGTCTACATCAATGGCAAGCTTCCGTCCAGTAGCAGAGACCTTGTAAGAAGGGTTTTGAGCTCTGCTTTGAATAACCTACAGAAAGATAAAACTTGTCATGATTGTATATCTAGAAATATGCAGATGAACTGCAGCATTGCTTGGGCAAACTGTCGAGTTTGGAGTTTGGGTCATTCACAAAACCCATAGAGCAGAAGGAGTTCCCTAAATGAGATATCTAAGACTGGTTTATTTTGTATTGCTGCGATTAAAATTTGCTGTGCAAGGACAAGTCCCAAGTACTGGCAGTGTTGGCAGGGGACTAAATTTGGGTGTTAGCACTCCAGTTGTAAGCAGAAAAGGTATTTTGTATAGGGCGATTTAGAGGGTATTAGAATTTGGGTTAGAACTGGAGAGTGAACAAATCTGTCTATAGCAGGATTGGCTTTGGAGAACTGAACTCTCAGATGTGTGGTGTTTACATGTTCTAGGTGTATCTATTCCTGAGGCCAAAAGCTTTTAAACTGCAGTTTCAGCCTGCTTCACTTCAAAAGTAAGACCTCAAAGAAAGTCATGGTAAAACAGTCCAAGTTGCTTCACTGTAAAAATGGAATTGGATAAATTCTGACTTCAGAGTTTCTATAAAATGTGGTTTCATTCTTCTAACTAAAAGGAACATCAGCTGAAAACTCTCTGAAGCTCAGATATGAATTCACAGAGATGATTTTTGACTCTGGTTTCCTGTAATACACCTCTTTGATCAGGAAATAAAGATACTTCCCTCTTTCTGCTCTAAGCTTGCCTTTCAGTGCCAGAATTTCCATTCCTCATTTCCTCCTCATATCATCACATCATAGAATGAATGGTGAGAGACTAACTGCACAGTATGGCAGCAATTTATTATTAATACTGAAAACACTTTATTCATGTTCAAGTTGAAATGCAGTGGAATAGATCTTGAATATAGTTAAATCTGCAGCAGCTCAGAATTACTGAGGTACTGGTTCATTAAGGGAAAGACAAGATGACTCTTCTCCAGGTACTGACAAATGCACTTGGACTGTTCCAGGCCGTAGTGTTCTCTCTCCAGTAAAGCGTGCCACATCCTCATGGTTTCCAAAACAGCAAGCTGCAATATTGAACTGTGCCAGCCAGAGGTGTCAGCAGG
>NW_009932151.1:3960-16341 GCF_000696875.1 Nestor notabilis
ACTTTTGCCTTTTCCTTGTGCAACCTTAAAGATGGGTTGTATATCACTAGAAGTATATACTGTCAGAATATACAGATAATAAACTAGAAAAACATTCTGTAGTAACAGAAACCACTGCTCTGCTGGGCATAGGAGGCTAAAAAGAAGACATGTAAACCAAGCTGTTGCTTTCTGTATCATTGCAGGAGTGATGGCTAACCTCGTCAGGTGACTTTCTCTTTTGAAATTATTTCCCAACAGTTCCCTCTGGATTCTCAGGGAAACCTCTGAGTGCATCTACTTTATCAGTGTACCTTTATCAGGAATGTGCTTTCAAAGTGGATCACTAGTGTTCCCATTTGTTCTTATTTGTTCTTCTTGGTTCATACTGTCTAGCAATCTCAGAGCTCACAAACTGGACTTCTTTCAGATGGAACTGAAGTGTAAGATTTTCCCCTGGAAACTCCATGTCTTCCAGCTACTGTTGGGCTTTCTCATCACAGGACTAGGCTGGAACGTGTCTGCAGTAAAACCACTGAATCACACTGCAGATACTTGGTATACAGGACCCACTGTACAGGTCTGCTCCTACCTGTCTTGTTATTGCAGTCAAAGCCACCTTCTATCCATCACTGGTCATTCTGGCACTTAAGATGCTACCTGCAGCAGGTGAATCCCCTTCTCACAGGAGTCTTCAGTCTATGCAGTTCCTCACTTGCTGTCTCCCTCCTGGCTGCCTCAGGATGTATCTTAGGAGCTTTTCCAGTCTGAGCATGTTCAGTTGCTCTCAGGATGAAGTGCTTTCCTTTCCCGGGCAAACAGGCAGTCTTTCTTTGTCTAGCCACAGGACTTGTGTAGCAAAATATACTATACGCCTTGCTGGGAGAATACATAGAAACTTACAACATGCACTAATGTTCTTCAGGGACATTGGGCATCACACTTGGGAACTAAATGGAAAAAATGAGATGTCTGTGGACCAAGTGGTTTCTGAGAAACTTAAAAACTTGGAAAGAAAATAGTTCTGCTGAATACAGACCTGGTTTCCTGGCAGGTGGAAGGTGAACTCGCAGTGATCAGATGTTACTGCCCTGGAAGCACTGGTAGCTTTCTGGCAGTGGATGAAGGTTATGAATGAGCATGGTCACTAGATGTTCCTGTGTTGGGGAGAAGAAAAGGGCAGGTGGAGGCTGAGGGAGAGGAACTGATTTTGCAGGTATCTGTTTCCAGGCATGACTGGAATGGGAATAATGGAGTTTTCTTTGCAAAAGCAGCCTGGGATGGAGAGGGAACGTGTGCGTGCAGATGCAGTGGTCTTCCAAAAATCTGGCATTACTATAAACTAGCTAGGCAACTCCCCTGAGCAGAACAGAGGGAAGCAATGACTAACACCTCTGCCATTAGAGTAAAGGACTGGAGTGTGTTCAGCCTGAATGATTAGAAGACACTGGCTTTTTTTATACAAACTTCCATAAAATAACACACTATCAGAGGAACCTATTGGGCAACTGAGATATTTCACAGCCTTCAAGGAAATGAGAGAGCAGCTGAGAAGAAAAGCACGTCTGAGACAACAGAGGAATGTGCAGTTGGATCCTCTAACACAAGGAGCCAAACTATTGCTCTTAAGATACATGCCTTTTTTGTGAATTTCAGCCCTGATGCTGATGTGAAGACACTGATCAGAAGTGGAGCTGGTATAGGGGATTTAAATTTGTCTGGACCTCTAAATTAAGACAGAAGATGTTAAGACTGACCCCACTGAGTCCTTTTGACTCAATTGAATCCTTGTCCCCAGTGACTTTCAGTCTCGGATGCTGTAATAACAATCTCATGATCTTGTTTCCTCAAAGAAATGGAACCACTGAAGATACAGTTTTCACTTCTAATTCAGTATTTAAAGTTTCAGGATTGGAATGCTTTAAAGCCAACAGCTGAGGACAGGAAGTGGTGTGGCACTAGAAAGGCCATGCTGATGATGGCAAAGCGCTGAACTGTTCAAACAGTCACAGATATGTTGTTTGGTTTTTTCCCCCCATTGAAGTGCTGTCACATGAAAAGTCATTTCCTGCTTTTCAAATTCCAAGTCAGGGATTGTCTTGTTTACCAGTGGGAGCATCTACTGGCATGTAGAGATTTAACAGCTTTTTCTTCTGGAAATGATAGTCATGTGTGACTACACTCAAAAGCATATCGTACACAGACATTTGATTTTTGCCATTGGCTGCCAGTATTCCTCAAGAATGTCAGGAAGCATTATAGGAACTGTCCTTCTGACAGCAGAACTAGGGTAGAAAAGTTTATTTGGGTTTTCCTTAAATATATAGTATAAAATAAGCTAAATGCTTCCCTTGGACTTTGTCGTGGTTCAAGCCCAGCCGGCAACTTGGAACCACGCAGCCGCTCGCTCACTCCCCCCCTTTTCCTTCCTCCCCCCGCTCCCGGAGGGATGGGGAGGAGAATTGGAGGAATGTAACTCCCATGAGTTGAGATAACAGCTCTCCAGTAACTAAGGTATAATACATAAGCATGTTGTTAACCAGTAGTGTTGTGGGGAACTGCAAAATATGTGCAAGGTATTTGAACTGCAGCATTAAATTTAAAAGTATTTTAAGTACAAGCTCTTCTAGAAAGTTAGATTTAGTCCTCCTGTAATCCTGACATTGTGGAGGCTGCTTTGGGAACTAATCATTCCTATTAAGAAACTAAGCAGGCTGAAAAATCAGGTAAGAATTTGTGTGTGTATTTGTAGAGTAGCTAGTGTAGGGCTCTTACTATTCTATAGCCTCTATACAAACTATAAATAAAAATAGTATATATACATACACTATAAATATATACAAATAAAAATAGAATTAAAGATGTATGTGGCTAGAAGAACTTGCTGTCTGAGCAGGTAAGCTAGAGAGAGCTTGAGGGGAGACAAAGCGTATAGGAGAGGGAACAGTAAAACAGCTCATGAATGCTTAGGAGAAGGATGAAATCCTACTAGGAGGTGAATCTCCCCAAAAGGAGAGACGGTAAGGGAGAGAAAGAAACACCAAATCGAATGGAAGAGACTAGAAGGCAGAGGAAATGATCCCAGAACACAGACTAGAGGGGAGAAGACAAACAGGAGTTCAACTGAACAGCCCTCATCAGCAAAAGGGCACCAGTATTCAGAATATGAACTGTGAAGAGTGATTGAGCACTGAAGGGGATGTGTGGGCTCTGGCATATTTCTGTGCTCCATGTAAGCTCTACCCAGCTCTGAAAACCAAGGCCACCATCTTCTTGCATCTCTCTTTTCTATATATTGTGGTAGGAATAGTAGTACCTCCTTGCTCTACACTGTCCCATCTAGTCAGCTCTTTGCAACTGAGGCTCCTTCTTACTTCTAGTCTGAAGGCACCCTGCTGAGGTCCTAGGCTTTGCTGGGATACCTAGGCATGATGCTAATGCAAATAATAATGTAGAAATTACATATGGAGGGGATAGTGTATGAGCAGATGAACCTATGTATGTAGATAGTATAGATAAAGACAATATCCACCAGTTATTTCTAATGAAAAGTTACTGTGATCTTTCAGAGGATTTTGCACCTTAGATATGGGTGAAGCAACCCTTTGGAAAAATACATAGGAGCATGACAAAAGTATCCTAAAGCGGTATGGTTGATATAAAGTACATTAGTAGGTACAGGCTCTGTGACAGTAGTTATTTTCCCTTCTGGGTTGTATCCATAGTTATTACTACACACAGATAAGATCTCTAAGGTGTGTATGTGCTGGTTTAAACTCGGGGCTGCTCCCCTGCTTTGAAGGCCATCTTTACTGACATCAGGCAGTTGGACTTTGACTAGAATATGAAGGAGGAAGTGCAATAAACTTCCATCCTAGGAACCTTGTGACTGAGTTTTCCTCTGGAGTCTTTATTCTTTTCATTAATTGACAAGCTAAAGACTCCAGAGTCTCCCCTAATGAACCAGACTAAGCCATGTCACTGGAGACTACTGCTAACTATTATTGTGTAGTGTATCTGTTTAAAACCCCACATAGCTTAATCCCTGCAAGGCTTTTCCTTGTCGTACGTGAGCAGGTTTTGGATTACTTTTTATTTCTTCCAAATCATGCAAGAAAATCTCGTAATACTCAGCTGAAGGCCAATCCAGGGCAATCCCTTATAAGGCATTTCATAGGAGTTTGGACATGTGTCACAGAAAACAGCTGTGAGCACACAGAGTGCTTTCCGCTGCTCATCACAGTACGTGAGTCAAGTCTGCAGTGCCTGGGGAGAGGAGTTACCTCTGCAAGTGCCTATGAAATGAAACTGCATTTCAAGGAACCTAGTTTTCCTCTGCAAATGGAACGGTTTCTCTGCCACTGTGAAGATCATTTAAATGGTGCCTCATTGTTTTATTTGCAGTAAAAAATAGCACAACAGAGAAAATTCAAACCAACGTTCAAATGTGAGAAAATGCGTTCAGGTATTTTGCTATGTTACCTGCTCAGGAAAATATTCTTTCTTATTTAGAAAAGGAAAAAAGAAATGTCTGCATTCCCCTAAAACTGAGGGTTTCATTTAAACAAATTGAAACCAAATAATGTTTAATACTGTAATGAAAAATTCTGGTTTAGGCAACCAAAACTGCAACATGACTGGCTTGGATTTTCTGCTGTTAATTGCAGGCAAACCCTTGGTTAAACTTGATAGTTTACAGGTGGACTCTTCCCTTCCTCATCCCCATGGTGCATGGATGGGGGGAAAGGCAATTCCACACCTGGGAATCAAGTAAGTTTGTTTTTTAAAATGATACAAACTACCTTTCCCCTTAAGGTGCTTGTAACTGAGAGCTTGATTAAGCCATTAGTGTGGGGTCACCTGCACAGTTCAGAGCTCACTGGGTACTTCCTCAAAATATGTGGGGAATTTGGGACTGGAATTTAGGTTTGGGTCTCTTTCAAATTCATGATTACTCACAAAAAAAGAGGAAGGAATCATGCACTTCAGGGTAAAAAGACTCTTCTGGAACTGAAACCCTCTGAAGCTAACATCAGCCTTTTTCCAATTAGTTCTTTAATGAATTTTAGACCAGGCCACTTCATAGCCTTTTGCATTCTTTCTGGTAAAGCCACAATAGAACAAAAGCATGATATCATTGGTGGCATGCTGAGAAGAATGGGATGAACACAGGATGAAAAGAGGCTCCCTTCTGCTGTTTCAAGAACCATTGCCAGCAGGACATTGGGAAGCTGACACATGAGCAGGGTGCTCTCTGCAGAGCTGAGTAATCATTGCTAACAGATTTTTGCAATGAAGAATGTGTGGCAAGTCCCAGAAAAGGACAAGGCTCCACAAAGGGCTGAAATTTTAACTGGTGATTGTTACCAGCTCCTTCCTACCAGCTCCTCCCACACCAGCCACTAAAAGCTCAACTTCTTTGTGGAAGCTCAGGGCAGCAATTCCAAGATTTATCTATCTATCTATTTATTTATTTATTTGGTAGGAATAAAGAAACCTTATACACTTACATGTTTGTAAGCTTAACAAATGTAGTTTCGACCAGCTGTGTGTCCAAGCTGTTGTTATTTATTTGGTAGGAAACTACCTTATACACTTACATGTTTGTAAGCTTAACAAATGTAGTTTCGACCAGCTGTGTGTCCAAGCTGTTGTTCCCTTGAGAGAGATTTTTCCGTAAAAAAGGATGATGAATGCTGTTGGTTAAAAAAAACACCACCATACAAATTCAACTGAGTAAGAATTAGACTATTTATAGCTCTAGTGACTAAGCATATAGACTGCAATACTCATACATGGGAGGAATCTCACCATGGGAGCCCATCTGGCACTCAAACAAGGAGAGCAAAGGCAGTTTTCAGTGCACATCTGTAGGCCATCAGATTGTGCATATCCTCTCCAGGGCAGCTGCTTTTACAATAGTCTCATGCTGCTGCTGTTCAGAAATGAACGCTATGGTATTAGAATACTATCCACAGAGGATGTTTTATCTATCTGGCAGCACAGAGTTTAAGGATGGGACTTTGAAAAAGGTTTAGAACTGAGAGGATTTGTGTTACGTTCTTAAAGTAGATCACAACCCAGTGTTGGAGGTTTATTTCTTGCATAATTCCATTAAAGGCAATAGATGTTGCAACTCTTAATGGATGTCTGTTAAAGATGGCCTATTAAAGATTAATTAGAGTCTAAAAAATTGATGATTTTGGTTTTATAACATTAGAGGAGGACATGGAATGTGAGGTTCTCATTTCTTTCCCTTCATCTGACTAGGTTTTTATTGGTTTAGCTTTTCAGCTTTAGTTGGATCTGCCAGATCTTGTTTTGAATAGCTTGGTGGAATAAATCTTGCAAGGAATAGATTGTTTCTTCCATTTGTGAATGGGGGCCTTATAAAAAGGTGATTTAGAATGGTCACTAATTCTCTATTAAACAGGTTTTCACTAGAAAAATGTTCTGTTTTAAAGAATAATTGGCAAAGAATGTATGTATTTTCAAGGGCTTTTCATACCATGCAGTGACTTGTTACAAAGACTCCTCAGCTTCTTTTCTAACTCCCTTGGCTTGCTGCTGTGGAGCCCTGCCTCCATATCTGTAACATTACCTGTTTTGGGGTTGCAAGGTTGCTCAACTTAGCATGAAAGGTCTTAATGCTTTTAGTTCCCAAGCATGAACTTCCCTCTTTAGGTGTTCTTCTAAGGATATCCTGGTCCCTGGGACTTCAGACTTCTCTGTCTCTATTTCACAGCAGTGAAAGACCACAGCTAACCCTGCACTCTGGTCTGCTCCACTGTAAGACCAGCTTGCTCTCCTCAGGATTTCTTCTGGGTATTCTGTTTTAGTTTGGTTCTTTTAGTGATGTACTAGAAACGGCAGCAATGTCTGTCAAGTGGCAGTACTTAGCCCTTCAAAGTTAGGAGGGAAAGGTGGTTATCTTTCTACTTCATTTCTCTTTCTAATATAAAAATGAAGCTGTAGATGAAGTTACAATCCTACTCAGAAGTCAGACAAGAACATATCATACAATAAATACTTGTGGGTGGAAAAAAAAAGATGTGCTTTTATTCTGCTCCTTTTGAACAGTTCCATTTAAACAGACAGTATGTATATGTGTATTTGTGTCTGCATGGATTGTATCTGGGCAGTTTTCCTGTATCTTGGCTCAAAATTACTTGGGGATCATAATAATAGAATTCTGTTATTCTAAAGGATTAAGGTCATCAAAGAGGGCAAAACATGCAAGCTGCTTCATAAAGATGTAACATTCCATCCTTTTTTGTTCTTTGCTTTTGATATGAGGAAAAACACACACACAAACCACTATCAGTAATCAAAATGTCACTATGAAGTGAAAATCTGCAGTTAAGTGAAGTTATTCTGTGCTTCCATTTGATTTAAACGTATTGGATTACATGGTTTATATGTGGTAACTCAAAACGAATCCAAGTCTGTCTGAGCAGAAATTACATTTTTCTAGCTTTAAAAACCAAGTTCTTGCTCTATTCCATTTAGTGCAGGGTTGCTTGCTTTGTTTTCCTGCTATTTAATTTTTTCCCCCATCAGTTGTCCTGGTTACTTGCAATTAGATTTGTTTTCAGTCAGGCTGTGTTTCCTTGTGTTCAGTGCTGCTCTTTGTTTACTCCAGTTGACATGTCATGCCAGACATGACTGTGCTTTTCCAAGCAGCTGCAAATGAGTTTGGGGTGTGCCTTCTCTAGTTTGTAGAACTGCAGTGAGAGAAATCCAGATAGCTCAAGGTCATCCTAAAACTCCAGTTGTCTTGTAAAGAATACAAGGTGTTTTCTCCAGATGCTCCTCTCAGCCAATACTGGGCATAGCCTAGATGTGAGACCCCAAGAGCAGGATGATTATTGCACTAACCAAGTTGAATTACAAGCAATAGCCCTTCAGTCTTTTGACCACATCTTATCCTTGTGCTCATTTCACACTGAATTCTTCTTTATTTTGAGACAATACTAAACTGCTGCCTAAACCTGACAGAACATTTTCTTTAGGTGTCAATTTTGCTCAGCTTCAGTGAGCTGTGATGAGGGTTAGGAATACATTTGGAAATCAGAGCTCTAACAATACCCAGACATGCAGTTTCAGCTGGGACTATGTCTCCTGGTATTCAAGCACTACTAGAATCCTATGTTCAATAAAAGCTAAATGTTTTTCATTTGTCCAGGATTCATGTCACTGGATTTACTTTCATAAGTATTTGTACACTTAATAAACTTTGTCATGATGATAGCATCTTCCTTTGAAATAGCAAGCTGAGTGCTGGCAGGGGTTTGTACTGTATCATATATTCACCTTGTATCATTCCTGTGCATTTAGCAGGTAACATCAATCCAATTCTAGTTAAGTCTTTACGTGCTTTTTTGCCCGATCCTGGTTCTTTATTCCATCTGTATGATTCTTTTCCTTGTGCAAGGCTATTAAAAACTAGTAAACCATTGAGAAAAGAATTGAATAGAGCATGGAGAAGATTTAACAGAGCTACTGTAATAGAGAAATAGTATTAAGACCCCAGGTGTAAGAAAGCAGATTTGATGATTGCTCTTGTAGAATGTCTGTCTTGTGCAAATTCAGCCTATTTCAGGAAAAACCTCTTCTGCTCAGAACAATTGGGCTTAGTATGGAGTCGTGTGAGCAGTGCTTTCTAACAGGTATTTGGGATACTTCTGCAGTGCAATAGGTTCATGAGTGTTTGACTCGAGATATTTAGTAGTGAGTTTGTTTTCAGTTTTTAGCTCTTCATTCCAAACAAGAGAGAAGAGCTAATGATGGATTCTAATGTTACAGCTGCTGTTGATATGAATCCATAGCCACAAATATTGTGACCATAGTCAATTTCAACATCCTTTTCCAAGCTCTTCTCTTTTCCCATACCATCATACATTGCATAACAAGTGGCTCTGAGCACATATGGAAATGCCAGAAATTGCCACACATCAGGCAGATGAGGCACACTGGGAGTGTGTGCCAAATTCCTTCCATACAGAAAAGAAGCAATAGATGCAAAAGAGCTTCAGCTGCTTGGGAAACAGCTGAGCAGCCTGGAGTTATCTCCAGACTCCCAGCAGATAGCTAATCATTCTTGAACACCTTCAGTTTATTAGCTGCAAAAGTCAATTCTCGGTTCAGGACTGAATCATAGGTTAGGTCTGGTCATGCTGCTAGGCAAAGGCTTGATTAAAAAGTTAACATCTTCCCCCCTCCGTTACCAACAACCCTGTGGCTCTTCTTCTGCAGTAAAAACTGAAGGTCAGTTACAGGGTACATTACTAAAAGAGCCCCTGGGTCAAGTGTTACAGAGTAAGATGTAGGCAGGTATTATAATAACATTCCTGTTTGCTGTTTCTGTATCGTGAAAGAGATCAGAACAACAGGATGGAGTTTGGGTTTTAGCATGGGTAGAATTCTGTGTCTTGAAGCAGGAAGCAAAAAAGGGCAGATGGGAGAGTTTGCTTTTTGTTTCCTCTTTTGAAGGGTTGAAAAGGGCGTCCACCTTATGTAATCCATTTTGCAATGGAAAGGCCACAGTCTTTTGCCCTAAGCCCTCTGGAATCTTTAAGCAGGTTCTTTAGACAGACAATCTTAAATGAAGTCAAAATTACCTATATGTGGATTTCTAGGGCACAGATATTTTATACAAACATGTTTCTTTCCTTCTTCTCACATGTAATGGTGGAGAAGGTTTTATGACTAATCACCATCATGTAGCAGTTTGCAAGCAATATACCGAACAAAAGTGCACAACCCTTAGCAAAACTATGCCAAGGTTTTGTACTGATGCTCTTTCTGGCCTGGGAGCACTGTTCCAAACAAAATATAGGCAGACAACCCAATTTTATTAGGTATTCATTGGAATAAGTTCCCACTGCAGCACTGAACTCCACAGCCTATTCCATGGAAAAGCAATAGAATGCAAAGACAGACACAAGAAATCCAGTAACTTGTACCTACAGCAAAGAAATCCCATGTACGTAGCTCTTTCAAGAGATGCAAGTTTGATGTCAGTGAGTTTACATTGACCACACTACACACACATACTAAAGTGGTAATTAATTATGTCAGCCACTGAGAGGCAACCAAAATCCTACAGGAGCAGTAACATCATTCAGTAGCACCCATCTACAGAGTAAAAGCTAGAGTGCTAGATATTTGGTTTGGTGTCTTGCCAAGTGTTTCTATGCAGGTCTTCTCTACCCTGTAGCTTAGTCTCTACTTTCCCGTTCCTAGCAGATCAGCTAATGGTTTTGTGGTCATTGAAACCATTCCAGAAATGTCCTTTGTTGCTTAACAGGAGATCCCAGTGAAAATCCTTTTACCTAAAAAGGGTTTATCTTTAATTCTTGATGAAAGACAGTTCAATTCTTCAGGTGTTTTGTCTATTCATGCCTGACTTGACACTGAGTGAAGTTGGTGTGCAGCTACCCTCAAGTCTGCACATTCTGCAAGAGCTCTGCCCAAGAAGTGGTTGGTAGAGATCACCAAGAGGTATCACCTACCTGGAAATCGGGGGTTTCTAAAGTACTGGTGGGACTCTTTGTAGCATAAATGGGACACTCAACCTGTCGGGGCCCAGAACATGCAGTGAGACACTCGCTGTTTACCTGTGGTTGTATAAAATCACACCTTCCTGGAACCTTCTCATGTTTCATTAATCCAAGACACTGAATTAACATTGACTTGGATGCTGCATCTACAAACAGAACAAGCAGCTCCTCTGATCATATTTTCAGAGGAACGACAGTGTTTTGTTGGGCTGCCTTCCATTTAGCCATTCAAATGGTGAAAAGCTTTTCAGGAGCTCTCAATCCCTCTCCTGCCGTTGTGTTGGGGATTATCAGCCCCAGGAAGTCTCAGAATAAAGGAAGCTGATCAACCATCTGCTGAACAGTGTGTACAAAATATAAGGTTCTCTGAACTTGGACAAAAGCTGTCTTGATACTGGAGAATGTCAGCCAGTTGCAGGGGGGTTATGGGAATAGTCTGCTTCCCAAGATGTTTCTCCGGTGCTTCCATACTACACTGCAGTCCAAGGCTGCTTTCTTGTTGTTGTTTTCCCTTGAAGTTCCTCTGGGCTTCAGCCACCTCCCTGCTGTCTCAGCACTGTTTTTCAGCAAGTTATTGGCTAATGATCAACAAGTGAGGGTCAGAAGGAGGACAATGTTTTTTCCATGAGATGTTCCAAGAGTGTTTTCAGGAGCCAGGCCCATACATCCCAGTCTTAGGCCTATATTACTAGGTACCAGGGGTGATTAGTAACAGCTAACATCTTACTTTTCCTCCTGAACATAGGCTAGAAATGTATGTTGTCACATAGGCAGCCCACATATCTGCATAGACATGATCTTGTGGATCTTCCCTCGTGTCTGAAATACGTAATGACATGCCACACAAAGGGCTCTTGTCACCTCCTGGTCACAAGACACAACAGGAAAACCCTCTTTTTCTTCATCTCCGTGCCTCTTGTGACTGCTAGGTCTTCATGTTTCTTGACAGCACATAGAATAACCTAAGCCCAACAGCCAAAAAAGGCTCAACGTTTAGGTTTGTCCTTTACAAGCTGCATCCCATTCCCAACTGGTACCCAGTTCCATTTTCAAGTAATTTTTCATCAGGTATATTACCTCTTGTAGCTGAAATACAAACTGCTGGTGGCACCAGGGTATGTCTCAGAGATACAGCAAAGTTCTTTTAGTTTGCCTTGCTCCGTATCACCTTTGCAACATGCCTTGGGATTCAGTCTCTATGTACCTGCAAATCCCTGAACTATCAGGTGACTGCTCAAGGCTGGATTTCTGGGGGGTTTTCTGTCTAGTTCACCACCACCAAGTTTTCTTACTTGGGCCAATGTTATCTCTATGGTCTTCCTAGAGATCTGAAGTGCTTCACTGCCCTGCACTTCATACTTACTGTGTGCCATTTCCCAGAGAGGGTAATCGATCTGGGTGGCTCTCTCATCCCTCTGAAGTTATTGATCTCAGAAGTTTTTGCGGTGGTTTCCGAATTAACTATACTCCATTTTTACAAGTATTTCTGGATTTCCCATAGCATGTCCCAGTGCCACAGCAGGGATTATTCATAGGATAAATCATTAATGGTTGCAGTTGTTGCTTTACCAGAATGTGCTATAGAGTTGTCTTTGCTGCTCTTTCCCCTTTACTATAACTCCTGGATCCATGTTTTCCCACAGCTGAACTGTTTGTGTTTACCATTACACACAGGTAATCCACCTGATGTACCCCCCAGATGCGATTCAGCCCATTGTATGAAAAAGGCAAACCAAAACAAGTTGACTTAAGCCCTTTAATCAATCTGGGGTCTAGTAAGGAGAGAACAAGTCTCAGTGCCTGCCCCTATAACCAGATCCTCTTGAACTGCTCCTGCTGA
>NW_009932151.1:16372-27041 GCF_000696875.1 Nestor notabilis
CGTCCTCAAGGGCTAGGCCCTTAGTCAGTGGTCAGCAGTGTCTGTCTGCTCCTCCTGTCACATCAAGCCTCTCCATTTACTTCACTGCATTTGGAGAGGCCCCACGTGCTCTGCTGCAATCCTCACAGTTACAGTGCCCCAGATACTTACTTGTTCATGTGCAAAAGAAATCTGTTGTTGGTATATTTAATAGAGGCCATCACTGTATAAGCTTCTGTTAGCTAAAAACAGAGCTCCCATGGGTACAATAAAGGCAAATAAGCAATAATACCCAGCTATCTAATCACAAGAGAAAGACGATAGCTGACTCAGTTACATGGATAACAGCAGTCGGTAATAACAGTCCCAAAAATTGAAGAGGGTTCTCTTTCAAAATAGTGCAAACTTGTTTAATTAAACACCTTCCTGCATCCCTTTAGAGCATAAAAATGGATTGAGTCGTAAATCCTTCCTTCGTCTCCTAATGATCAGTCATCTTAATATTTACAGCTGTACACATCATTTTAATAGATAAATATCCAACTATTCTTTCAAACCAGAGAGGCCCTGGTAATTCTACATTCCATTGGCTTCAGTAATTCAGCTGTGACTTGTGTCAGTGTCTGTCAAATGGATTTCCAGTGTGTGGAGCTGAGGACATGTTTCTAGCAGTACACAAAATGCACAGATTCACAGAGCTGTTGAACACAGCTGGAATTCCTGGATTCCAACAGCTAGTTTTCAGTTTTCCCAGGACTTTCTACCTCCTCCTTGCAGAGTGGTTTGGCCACGGTTTCTAATTGCATGAGTCAGATGTTCTTTTTCCATAGCCTCCCACTTCAGGATCAATCTTTTCCAGATTTGTGGAGCAGAGAAATATAAAGCACTTGAGAACTGAGCTGAAAGATACTCAATTTAAAAGCTAATAATATTTTAATCTCTGAAAACAACCTGCCTTGTCTGTCAATTGAAAATGTACAACTGCCACAAAGCAAGCACCAGGTAGTTTTTAGATACCAAGGGATTTTCTTTCTTTAGAATGACTTTCAATTTAAGAAACTTTGCAGTCATCCCCTTGGCATAGATTTTAAGCCACAGATGAGACAATTTATTCCCCAGCACACAAAATTCACATTTAAAAAAAAACCCCAAACTGAACTCTAATGATTCCCTTGTGTTGAATAGACAGACCTGAGGGGCCAGCAGAGGAAGTTTCTTTTCCCACCCTAGTAAAAGGAAATGCTTAGTGACAGACAAATTATTAAGGTAAAATGTGTTTCCACTAATATGTGTAGTAAGTGTTTGGTTAAAATAAAGCTGAAAAAAGCAGCTTAATTCCTCCTATTGGGAAAATGGCCAAGGCTTCAGCTTACTCTTTTCTTAGAAACCCAGCTTCACTGAGCTTTCCTAACTGCTGTTAGTCCAACCTCAATTGTGAGCAGGTAAACCCACTCAGTACCAGGAATGTGCTGATTTATTGCAGCTGTATGGCAAACAGAAAGCAGGTAAGTAGCAAGGAGACAGTGCCTGAGTAGAAACTATTCTGAAAACTGAAGGGCTTGGCATCCAGTGATATATTTTTCAACCTCTTAAAATATGCCATCCAAATACAGACTTGAAAATAGGTAGGTGAACTGACAAACTACTGCAGGAAGAGAAATGGGCTGGCTTCTAACCTGGTCTGCTTTTGTCTGTTCTGATGAGCCTTCACTGACTTTTACCAACGTCTTGCCATCAATGTAGTGTACAAGTTTATTCTTAGCATCTGAGTTTTGCATGAACACAATTCCTTTCTTTCTCTTGTCCTATCTACTTCTGACCTACCACACTGGTTACTGCTGATGAAAAACCCCAAAACAATCAGAAGGTGTTCTATGGGGTGTGTTGGAAACACTGTGCCATAATAACACAGGAAGCCAGGCAGCCTTGTATACTGGATGAAAGTTTGCACAGCTTCTGCTATCATATCATCTACTGAGTCTTGATGTTTATTTTTACTTGTTACTTTGAAACAAAAGACTTCCCATCTTTGAAAAATACCTGAGAATTTACACATGGAAATGAAATGACTGGAAATTAATCAAAACTGCAATTTCATGGCTGCAGAGTAGCGGGGTCCTATGATGATGTGCAGGAGTAAGAAATAGCATTTGTAAGGTAGTGAAGGGACACCTAAAGCTCTACATTCAGGAACTGAAAAAGCAAGAGCTCACAGTGGAGAGTACAGCAGTGCCTCAGGAATCCAAGCCCCACCAACCGGCTAATGACAGTCATCTGTTCATTTCCAGCCTATTTATTTATTTTGAGACAAAGATAGATGTTTTTTAAAGCCAAAAGTACAGCTGAAATCTTTCCAAGCTCAAAGGAACTTTGCTTTTAATGCTGGATTCCTGTGTACCCAGCAGTCTGCCAGAGGCCTCCCGCTCCAGCAGACCCTACAGGAAGACCTTAAACACTGAAGTTCTTCCAGAGTATTCAGGAACAAATCTGGAAACAAAATCTATTGCAAATGTTGCAAAGTCTTTATACAGAAATATCTCTTACTTCTATTTATTTATCTGGCAATATGTATGAAGCAACCCTCTAACTCTCTTCATAAAATAGCCTACCTTTATGTAACTAAATGAAATAGGAGGCACAAGACCAAACAAGCTAAGACTCTGGTATGTTCCAGATATCTTAAGATATGTGTTCTTAAGATAGGCTTGTCTGTGAAACACTAGCAATTTCACCCAGAACCCATGTGTGAGAATGAACTCAGGTTCCAAGAGCCAGGTTACACACTTGAAATATAAACACATGCTTCTGTTTCAAATACTACATAAGCAGAGCTATCAAAGTGTAGGCTGAACATGTGCATAAATATTTATACCTAATAGATGCCCCTCCAGGAGAAGTCAGTATCATTCCCACCAACAAACCCTTTGCAAAAAGCCCATGAAAACAGTGATGCATTCAAAGTCAACCAGACTAAGCTTTCTCAGATCAAACCTCTGAGTCTGTAACATTTGCATTAGCAGAAACCTGCTGGGTGACTCCAAGTGTTGCAGTATTGCATAATGGTAGGCATCCTATAAGCAGTCAGGCTTCAGAATGTCTAGCATGTAGATAGCCTCAACCACTACCTGAAATAATGCTCAGAAATGAACAAAAAGGAGAAGTGCCAGGCATTCTTTAAGGTTTGCATCATCAGGTACACAGACATCTTATGCTGCCATTACTAAACCACATAGCTTAAAAATTACTTAGCAGCTTAGAAGTACATGAAAAATGACAATCTCAATATTAAGAGGCCATGTCTGTGCAAAAGGTCAGTCTGCATTTGTAGTGTTGTTGGCCAAACTGAGAGCATGGTAGCTGCTCTCTCATTCAGTGTTCTGTATCTTATTCTTTGCATAGAATCACAAACTGGTTTGGGTTGGAAAGGACCCTAAGATCATCTAATTCCAACACCCTCCATGGTCAGGGACACCTTCCACTGGAGCAGGTTGCTCCAAGCCCCTGTGTCCAACCTGGCTTTGAACACTGCCAGGGATGGGGCAGCCACAGCTTCTCTGGGCACCCTGTGCCAGCGCCTCAGCACCCTCCCAGGGAAGAGCTTCTGCCTTAGATCTAACCTGAACTTCCCCTGTTCCAGTTTGAACCCATCACCCCTTGTCCTATCGCTCCAGTCCCTGACGAAGGTCCCTCTGCAGCATCCTTGTAGCCCCCTTCAGACACTGGGAGCTGCTCTGAGGTCTCCACGCAGCTTTTCTTCTCCAGGCTGAACAGCCCCAACTTTCTTCAGTGCATATTCTAGGCACTGAGTAGTTTTGCATTATATTATTTGCTAATCACAAATATTCTTCCTGTGTTAACCTTTAAACTACTTTTGTATGTGATCCAAGCCAGATTTTAATCAAGTTCACAAGAGTGAAAAGCTTGTTCATCACATTGTTTTAGTTGTACCGTCTCATACCAAACTTGCATACACTACGGAAAGGGATTAAACAACTTCCTAAACCAGAGCCTTACAACTTCTGACCAACACCAAAATGAAAAGCACTGAAATTCCTCAAGAAGTACTGTGCTTATGTTATTTCCAGTGCAAATATGACAGTCAGGAATTCTCTGGGGAGGATAATCCTTCTCATGCAGTCACTATCACAATTAGAAATCTTGGTAGGTTCACAGAGCTCAAAAATACACTTAAATGCCTCTTGTGTACTTAAAACCAACCCTCAGTTTTAACTTTTTGAGCCCTCTCTGCCTCTGAGCCCAAACTAGTTACCTTCAAATAGTTCAGCACTGTAATGATTACTGATTGTATCCCATAAAGTACTACTTTGTTGTGGCAGTGTGTGGTAGGAAACTATGAGACACACGGATATTTAGTATTCTTTCCCTCCTACCAGACTCACTAACATGGAACATGTGTTTATGTTTGTTCTTATATTTCAAGGTATTTTAGAGAGAGCAAAGCAAAGTAATTATACTAACAGTATCTTTTCATCTGAGCAGAAAGGGAAGATGGAGATCTGGGTGATACTGTTCCACTCTCAGATTAAGAAACTGCATCACAGAGAGTCAGGTGCCTTGCCCAAAGCCACCTGCAAACTTTATCTGTCAGTTGTGCTGACTGCCCTGGTGCATTTGGATATAAACACATATATCTCTATATTTGCTGTCAGGATAGGGCACTTTGTGTATTTGCTGTGCTCAAAGGTAGCTGTGGGAGCCATGACCTTTTCTCACAGCTTTGTAAAATTAATGTCCCAGGAATTAATAATGCTGTTTGATTGACTGTAGTGACACCTCAAGTGGCATAAAGGAATGTGCACAATAAGCAAAACTTCTGGGTCAGTGGAGAAGGGATTGAAGTCAACAAATGCAGGTTGATGTAGAGATTAGACAAAGTTTCTCTCAAATAGATTCCATTTGTGTAAGATACACTGGCTAAAGGTTGTATCACTTCAAAAGGTACTCTATTAAACTCGAAAAGCAATATTCTTTTTGTCACAGCTGAGCATATCCCAGCTTTTGCTGCTTTTTAATGTTCCAGTAGTGCAGATTTCACTGCAGTTCCTGATACATGTTAAAGAACTGATTTCATACTTTTATGTACTCCTCTCCAGGGTGTTTAGAGTTTGTGTACTCAATAGCATACTAGCACAGCTTCTCCATCTCACTGAATGTTTCTGGCTATATCTAAGCATGGAAATGTTTGACCAGCAAAAGAAATAAGACCTGGAAGATCACCTGGCTGTACAGATCCCTAATGTTCACAGTAAGAGCTGTCTCTGAGCTAAACAAACTCTTCTCTCTCCAGTCTGGTGTCCTGAGTGTAACTGTTGAAGTCATGTCAATATTCATTCACAAACCTGTGTGAACAGCTTTATAACCCCCAACCTTCCCTTTATTGTGTTTTAGCAACTCTGATAGGAATTTGGAGTTCATGAGGAAGGTAGGGTTAAGACATACATATGTGTAAATACATGTGTTCATGCATAGTTAGCACCACACAGGAAAAAAGAGCTCAATTTCACATTATACCTCATCCTTCCAAGGAAGTAGTACTGCTCAGTGCTGGGGAATGCAGCAGTGTCCTCTTCATAGCCATTTCTGACACAGACTTTAGTATAACCATACAGAGACATAACAAGCAAAAGAGCTGGAAAATATTTGTGTACTTCTAAAGTGCCAATAAAGCTGCTGAAAAGCATGGCTGCCACAGACATTATGCAACAGGGAGTAGTAAGATCTGTTTCTAGAGGATGTGGTCTGAAAGAATAGCAAATACTTTGGAATAGAGCAGGATTTTTTTTAAGGGGTAGCATTACTCAGCAAGTTTCATACATAGGAGTTAACTCTTGATTCTCTGAGGGTTTTTGAGGCTCCAGGGAGTAAGTATATTCCTGTTTCCTTTTTAAAAGTGGGGAAAGGACCCATTTTGGAGAAAGCAAAATAATAACAGTAATGATACCTTTTCAATTCTGAAGTTGGAAACAGTTTAGACTATTATTTGTCCCATGGCAGAGCATGGACATAACGTGGAGAAGGGGAAAGGAGAGAATAGCAAACCATTCAGTCACCTTTTTTTGCCACAAAATAATAGAGCAAAACTGTCTTCCTGTTGCAAGACAGTTTTTGGCCCCTCAGAAATGTTGTTGTGACTTGACACAAATCACTTAAGACAGCAACCCACCTTTTGCCAAGTGTTTCCAGGCAGGATCATGGGACAGAGCGTGTTGTCACTTGCTCTATGTGATTTCTTTCTCCTTTCTCTTTATCGCTGCAGGGGCACAGAGCCAAGCTCTGGGCATTTCGACATTTCAGAGCCTCTCAGCTGGGCTGTTCCCTAGTCCCACCGCACCCTGCTTGCCGCACCTAAGCCTGTGCTGGCCCAGGACATTAGCATCTGCTGGGACTGGCAGTTGTCCCCCGAGCTCCCCAGCCTCATTCTTCAGAACTGCCAAAGACCGTCTTGTCTGTAGTCACACCAGGGACTTGTTATATTTCTGGTCCATCCTGGTGGCCCTCCTCAGCCTCAAGCCCCATGTCTCTGTACCTGTCCCTGTGCCATGAGCTGCACCTCCTCATTATGCTCCAGCTTCATTCTCATGGTCCTCCCTTGCCCCAGGTCTCACTCCTTCATGCCTGCCTTGCTCCTGGGAACCTGCCCTGCTATCTGCCTTCTTGGCACACCTTGTTCCCATCATCCTCCCAGCCCCTAAGCTTTATTCCACCATGTCTGCTCTGCCTTCAAAACAGTGCTGGGGCCACAGCTCCTCAGTGCTGCCCTGCCTGTCTTGCTGCCTCTTCCAGCCCAGGCCATGAAGCTCTGTGCTGCTCCCCCACTGGCACCACACCTCACCCCAGTACTCCAGACTGTCTCCTATCTTCCCTCTCTCCACAAACTTTGAGCTCGCTTCCACTGTCCTACGTCATGACTGCTTGGTGACATGTCTAAAAGTAAACACAGACACTGCCCGAACCTCACTAACTTGTGGTTTATTCTCTTCAGAGAAATACTGGCTTTATGCTTTACTTGGTGAAGTAATCCAAATGTTGAGCCAGATAGGCATGGAATGAACTACAGGGCAAGGTTTCAAGTACCACGACTTTCAGATGGTTCCCAGCATGGCAGGTCTCTGCGTTGACTTCTTGTGGCTCACTTTGTAGCTGACTTCACATGATTAAGTGTTTTCTGTATTGTACTTTTTATGGGCTGACCTTCTTAGCCTTTGACCAAGTCAATTGGTAACTGTGATTATCATTATTCCTAAACTACAACTACTCTTAGTAGTAAAATGTAAATTACAAGAGATTTGTCTCTCTGAATTTCTTCTTTTCATTATGGCATTAAGTAAATTCGACACACTTCTACATTATTTCTTCTGTCTGCTTTAATAAATGAAAGTGTGAAGTCCCTTCTAGTTTCAGATTTGCCATCATAACCAAAGGAGTTCTCAAATACCATCTAAGCACATACGTGTGGGATCATCAAAAGAAAACAAACACATCTTTACTTCTGGCAATAGGGTCCCTGACTTTGACGTAGGTCAAAAACAAAACCTCTGTCTTCTCCTCTTGCTGTGACATGTCTCTGTGTTACTCTAAATCACTGTTGAGGATTGCCAACTCAATTATTGGGGTCTGAAACATGCTTCCAGTGCTGTCTGGAGCCTTCCAGAGTGAAAATGTCAGTTTTACTTTGCATGATTTTGTTAGTGCATTGACAACAGTTTCTTATTAAGAGAATTACTTCATGAATGTTTAACTCTTGAAATACTTTGGCTGTGGAGGCTTATTAAAACAAAGTAGATCCGTGTCAGCTCACTCAGTAATGCAAAAATCAGGATGGGGAATGTCGTCATTAAAACATGTATTGTATTTGCGTCCCAAGTGAAATACTGGCATTTTCACAGAGTTCTGAAGAAACTCAGTCCCAGAATGGCAAAATACCATAGTTTGTCATCTTCAGTCAGAAAAAACACATTGAAATATTCATGAATCAGAATGTTTAATATCCATTTGTTGCTTCAGAATGAAACAGTATTCCCTCAGTGTCTTCAGGGAGCTGGAGGAGTTGCATGTCTCCATTCTCTGCACTGTCTAGTAAAACTGGGTTTCTTCCAGTACACCACCCAAGTATATCAAAGGAGATCATCCTTTGCCAGTTTCCTCAGTTGCGTCCTGCAGATTAGAGCACTGGCTCTCATGCCACGGATGAATTTGGCTTTGCAGTACTACCATCAGGGCCGACTTACACAAATGTCTTGTTGGTTTGAAAAGATGTTTTTGTCTTTGCTGGATAAATACAACTTTTCAGAGGCAGCATTACTCACATATGGTTCCTCAAGCCTCACTTCTCATAGTGTGTTCAGGTAACAATGTCCTGCTAAGAGCAAAGCAGACTGTGCTCATCCCTAGTGTATGTCTGAGAAGAGGCTGCATCTTATGTTTGTTATTCCATCCTGTCGTACCACCTCCTCCATCTGAGCCATCTTCTGTGTCTGATCAAGTTAGTTCAGGCAATGACTCAATTTTGTTATGACTTTTAAAGGGCTACATACATAACGTAGTATAAACATTCTGTATTTGCTGCTAATGGTTATTCCTCAAGTTGTTATTTTTGGCAGGCAGGATTTTTCTGGAGGAATAAACACTTGCATTAAATTGAACAAGGCTTGGCGCTGTACAGTATAAATGAAGGGCTGTTGATGGCATCTGTTGTTTCTAGTTTAATGGGTTTACTTTGTTTGGTTTTCATTTGAAGCCATGAATAGGAAAGACTGGAGCAGCTGTTTCCTGACAAATATACATTAGAGATGGCTGTTAAGTAAATATTTTGTGGTGTTTAAAAGCTTCGAAGACACTGCATAGCTCCTTACTGCATTATTTAGTCTTTCAGCCCAACTCACTGCAGACATCTTTACAGTTTCCTAAATGAATCAACAACTAAGTGACAGAGGGAGTAAGATGATTACTAACACCGTCAGGAATGGAGCAGTAAACAGTAGGATGGGAAAGAGAAAGATTACTAGGGTAATACTAGGGACCAGGGCTAATCTGCAGGATAATGACAGAACAGTGTTTTGGCTGTCAAACGTTTACCCTGGGGAAATGTGGAAACCCTGATCAGATCACCTCAGTGAGAACTGGTCCAGACTCAGCTTTAGAGGAAGTGCTGGATTTCTGGTGAAGAAGGAAAGGGGTATTTCACCAACTAAAATCTTTGCTTCTCTGATTTCTGTGGCATCACTGGTACGTGACATGGACCACATTATCTGTCTTGAAGATACAGCATCCTCTTAAAGCCTTAGAGCAGAACAAGTAGCATGGCTGCTTTAGACAGTTCATGAAATGTATGTTTAGCTGGAATATCCAAAGTTACCAGACTTTGGACCAGACCCTACACTTTCAAAGCATTGTGGCTTAGAGGAGGCAGAGCATGAGGAATGGTTGTCTGCTCCCTTCCAGAGAGGCAGAGTCAAGCCTGGAATATATTTTGAGGTCCCTTCTATGTCTCTGAAGGGCCCTTGCAGCAGAGAAAACATTTGTCTTTGTACTGTGCCCCGTCACTGCATGGATGAGCATTGAATTTAGTCTAGATTGGAGTTCACAGTCTTTTCTGGTAAGGTGGCTGCTTGACTGCATTGAGGAGTACATACCCCACCACTATTTGGTATTTCAAAGGAAGATAAATAAGCTTATCGAGTAAGCGCAGTATTAATGTTTTACAGTATCACATCTTGGCTGTTCTACACATATTAATGAAAAATACAGAGGACATGGATGTAACACTACTTTTGGGCCTGTGAGAGCTGTGGACAGCCTGTGTTTGCTAGGAAGCACTGACACAGCCAGCTCCGTGCACTGCTGTGCATATGAGAGGTGGGGAGAGTAGTCACCTTTTTGCAGTTATTTTGCACATCACTTCCTGATGGCTTGCTCCCCTGCAGTGTCCCTGAGTAACAGGCTGATTCCTGCCAGCCTACAGTTCAACCTGAAGAATAGGCATGCACACAAGATTTGGGTTTATTAGACTTTATTGAATATGTTTGTCCACTTCGTCTCTCATTACAGCTGGTTTCAGTCAATTTTAACTCTTGTACAAACTCCAGCCTGGCAGTTCCAGAGACATTTTCTGTCTGTCCAGCAGGCTGTAACAATAGGGCTACCCCAATTTAGACCACGTGAGTCATGCGAGCCCATCTGACGGTGCTATGTTTAGGGGTGACTCCCTATACATCCATTTTTTCCTTTATCCACTTTTCATTTGTTTTCTCTTTCCCAAATTTGATATAACAGGCTAAAAAAGATGTAGTAAAGGAGTATATTTAGAAACAAAACCCCCAGATGTTGAATATTCTATTTTCTGCCCTCCTTACATTGCTTCCTTTCAGAAGAATGGAACCAACTAATGAATCTGCCCATCTCTCATTGTACTGGTCCACTCACTTCTGTGAATCAAAGCATAGATGGAGAGTTTTGCATTGTCTGCTCATCTGTCTGGTGTCTGCTCATGTATCCACCCCTAGTTACTGCTGTTTCAGCTCTTTACACTGATATTGAAGGTTCACAATACTGTGACCTAACAATTTACTTTTCTGTTTAGAAAATGATGCATGTTAATATGCCCGGGTAGTGTGTGCTTGTGGTTGCCAACTGGTTTGTTACTCTGGGTTTCAGGAATTCCCTGTAACTA
>NW_009932151.1:27083-37722 GCF_000696875.1 Nestor notabilis
AGTATCTGGCTACCTGTATCCTCACAGTACCATTACTTTCATGTTAAATGTATAGTCATAGCATACTTAAATCATAAATCATAGAACAGTTAGGGTTGGAAAGGACCTTAAGATCATCTAGTTCCAACCCCCCTGCCATGGAACAGGATAAATATTCCTGGAGAAGATACTGGGGAGTCACAATAGGTTAGACATCAATGATTAGTTTTAATGTAGATTTAACAGTTCTTTACCTATTGTTTTTAACTAAGAATATAGTTTTATTTAACAGGCTCTGATATTATTTTGCCAGCACTGTTTAAACAGAGACAATTCAGGCAATTCCCTCCTCAGCATTACTAACTGCATGCAGTGTATTGAAAATTACATGTTCATTAGTATATGCTACCCATATACTAATCAGATTTTTAAAAGTACAGGGCAAATAATGCGTGTGCTTCTTTATGTTTGCATCCAGTTTGCATGCAAGAACACTTGAACATTTCAATTTACCAGTGCAGAATGTGTATTATGAATCTGCCAGTTTGGTATTTGTTCCATAGAAGTCAAAGAAATCATTAATCAGTCAGCTTCATTTTGGGAAGAAAAATTACACACACAGTAACTGCTATTACAGATGGCATCTCAGAAGCTGTTATTTAATGATCTGTACTCAGGGACCATCAAAGACTGGATGGCACTGGTAATACCCATTGGTGTAGGTATCAGTGTGAGAAGTGTGCCTAAATCAGAGCCTCTGAATCAATATGCACAAACCCCAGAAAACTGTGACAGTCTGACAAAGGTGTTTCCATCCCTGGAGAGGTTCAGACATGAGATGTGACAGCCCCCAGGAGATGATGATGAGATATCAGGAAAGATAGCAAATATTAGCAACCAGTGTATCTTCTTTCCCTTTACTGCAATGAGCAATGACAGATGAGAATCACATTGAATACCTGCTTTTGGTTTTGTCCCCAAACCTTACTGTTCTTTTGTTTAATGTTTTGCAATCTTGCTGAATGTTTCTGAATAGACAGATAGGATTTGGTCTGTTTCTGTATTTTGCCATTGAAATAATGACTGGAAGCAAGAGTCATGAGATTTCTGAATACATTCTGTCTGTGTCATAAGCAAAAAGACAAAAGAGCAAGAAATTGTCTGTGAAAGCTTGCTGTCTACACACAGAATGCCTGCTTCCTCCCTGATGATCCAAATGCTTAATAGCATTGTCTGAGGTACATCTCTCCCTTTCCTTTTCAACTTTTCTGTTGCAGAAGCTTTTGCTTCTGACCTTGGAGCTTTTGAAATACCAGTTGTTTTGTTTTCTATATGCCACCAAATGTTCTGTATTGCACCTGTGTTTGCCATGTAACATGTATTAATTGAATCTAAAGAACAAGGACAACTACAGGGAAACCAGAACTCCTCGGCCAGTATTAAGAAGCTACTTCACAGATCACAAGGGGGAAGGAAGTGAGATTTGCACATGAGGATTTCTAAAGTATAAAACCTTGCAACAAAAACGTATGAGCAATAAAGAACTTCCTTCCAATGACCAAATTACTGATACTTCCAGAACTCTGAAGCGTTCTAGAAAACTAAACCACCACTATTATGTTCTTGTGGAAAAGCCTGAAAAGCAAGCTGCAACGTGAAACACATGACTAGTGGCTTGATTTCCAACCATATTGACAGAAGAGCTTTAGAAATAAGATACCAAGAAACACGCTGCCTTGTCCACCCCGGCAGCTTACCATGTTTGGAAAAGAAGTATCTTCATGCTTTTGCTTTTAAACAAAGGCTTTAGGGCATTCCACAGTAACAGGAACTGAAACATGGAGTACAGCTTGTTATTATGCTTACAAAAAGCTTGAAGCTACTCCCCATAGGTCTGATCAGGTGCCATTTAACAGGCTGCATCCACCACATGCCTTGTTAAAGAACAGCTGAAACACTATTTACATTGGACCCCAGCATTTTGATTCATAACTCTCTTAGAAGAAGAAAAGTAGCACAGACCACAGACACTAAAATTGTTTGGGTAATAGCTATTGTCCTCTTCAAAGCATCAGATACACATATATATGTATATATACTGCTCTGGGACTGTGCCTTAGTGAAAAGGGTAATTGTTGCCTTCTGTGGAGAGATGGCATTCAGAACTATCAGGTTTAGTAATGATTTTCAAGGAAAGTTGGCTCCAGCTGTGACTCCCAGTGATGTGAATGTTGAAGCTTTGCAGATAGCTCATTCCTGGGGGAGCTGTATCACAGCTGAATGTTTTTATTCAGATTACATTATCTAAAATAAGTGTATTTGGGGCTGATGCCTATTTTCCTAGTAAAAACTGGATAGTTGTTTCTCTTTTTAATACATCAGCTGGAAGTAGGGAAACTGATGTACAGTGGCTGCTATTTTTAGAACTTCAGCAATCTTGTTACATCAGTAGTATCAAAGTTACAACTTATAAGCAGTATACATATAATTTCTCCTTACACTGGGTATGGTCTGTAACAGACCATAACCAGGTTAATTTAATGAACATAGCTGTCTGTGGCAAAGATATCTTGCTTTCATACATAGATCAGAGTGTTTTATTAGAGGAGATCAACGCAACTGCTCCCTACGTATAACCCCAATCATATATACACATTTTTCCTGCAAGAATGAGCAAGCAGATTACTATAAACAAACCATCACTGTGAGTGCGAGTTGCTGCTATGTCCTGAGGTGCTCCAAAATACTCTATGTTCAACAACAGCAGCAAAACCACTACCTGACCCATGGATTTAGTGGGTTTGAAGAAAAGCCAGAAACAGAGCAGAATCCCCTTTGCCTCTGACTTTCCTAGAATAGTAACATACACAAACCAATCACACTGAAAATCATTTTTGTTATGGCATGTTGTCTATTTTTGGAGCAAAGTGCTGACAGAAAGCTGGCTACATCATTGACTATTTCAATCCCGAACTTTGAGTTTACAGGTCAACAGGGTGAAGGGTTGTAAACTGTATGAATAAGAGTTTTCATTATTAGCCCATAGCTGTTAGTTTTGTCTTATTTCTACAACTACCCTTTACTGGAAGACGGGAAGGACCATGGGAATTCCCAGCCACATGCACATCCTTTGGGTGTTATACACTTTACTAGTTGGCGTTATCAGCAACATTATGTTGTGCAAACACGTTACGTGAACAGGAAACTGTTATACTGCCATTGCTTAGACTACTTCAAATTTTAGTCACTAGAAAGAGGGCCAACATCCTCTTTTCAAAATATGTTTCCAGGGTTAAACATGCAGGGATTGCTGCAAAATGGTGTTTCCTCAAATAGCTGCTCAGATATTTTTACCTTCCATCAAGCAGGGTTTTTTTTTTCCTATGTTACCTAATAGTTTACTCCACTATTTGCTCTTGTAGAAACAGCTAGTAGAATACTAACTCCTTTTTATTCAAAGTACAGTAGCTATACCACCACTTTACTGATAATGTGATGGCCTAGGAATACTGTTGTTCTGTTGGTATGAAACTGTATTTTGATACCTGAAGTAGCAGAAGGCAGACGGATGGAGTCCTGAAACACAGAGGGGCTGGCAGATGACAGGGAGCTGTGAGGCTTCTGTTTCTAGCTGCTCTGCCCAGCTGAACTTCATGCTCTTGTGCAGGAGAACATGCTTATAAGAGAGTTCATATGTAACATGTAACCATATTCTCTGTCTTTTTGGATAATGGGGAAAATTAAAATGTCAGGGAAAAGACTTTAGTTTTCAGGGTTCCTCTGTCTGAAACTGTAGCATGTAATGTTGTATCCCAGGAACATTTAATAGTGTTTGAATTATTTCTCTGGCTATTCAACATTTAATGATGGTTTGTGGAACTGGACCACTGTTCTTAGCAAATATTTCAGGCTCTTATCCTGTGAATAGCTGTGCCTATAAAGATGACTACACAAGTCTTATGAGTTAGAACTACTCATCTGAGAGAGTTTCCCTCCTGTGGCCTCAATGCTGATTCAGTATAACTTCAGTGAAGATGAATAAACTGTTTACGTAAGTCATGTCATCGTATATTCTGTAATGTTGACTGCTGGTTCCACGGCTGCATTCCACTCACTGGTGATCTTCTGCTCATGAGTAACTGAGATGAAATCTGAATTGAGCAGGTAATTTGCCAGAAGTCTCTGGAAAAACATGTAGGTAAACCAAAGGTAGTCTAAAGATAAAGAATAGACATCTCATGGGACATGATCTTACTCAACATGACCAGAGGTTTGAATGTGCTGTTTCAAACACCAGTGCTTATAGAGCAGATTGTTGATTCTTTGGCAGGGGAGCCTATTGTCACTAAGCAGAGTCATCTTTCCTCCTGCTCTGCACAGGGTGACCAAAGTAAGATGTTCAGTATTCCCTTTTCAAGCAATGAAGTCATGCATGGTTTTGAGTCTTTTTAACATACATTGCTGTGGGACTTTGGATCCTGTCCAGTTGTGTAAAATTATGCAGAAACATATTATCACACATAAAGGGCCTTATCCTGGAACTCCTAATTAAAGTAATGATTATTCTTGTGTATAGTAATAGGCCACAGTGTGCAGTTAATACAATCAAGTCTACAAATAGCCTAATAACTTGAGTAGATTCTCTGCTGGCTGCCTCTGGTGTGGTTGGGAGCATTAGGTTTGATGGTCTAATGCCTTCTCTATATAAAAACTGTTATTTGTAAGCAGAAAAACCGGGACACTATGCTGCTGTCCAAGCCTCTAGTCTACAGTAATACGTTATACAGGTAGATTTGTACATACTTTGAACCCTCTGTACAATAAGCCGTGCTCAGAAAGCCCAAAACTAACAGCCTCAACAACACTGCACGTAAGGCACTTGGAAGGCACTGTGATCAGTGGGATGCTCTCTAGGTGGGCTTGCCATGTGGACTTCGTACCCTCCTGCCGTGGGCAACAATCAGCGCTGACAAAACTGCCCGAGGGTGACATCCTGTGGAGAAATCTGCGGCAGCAGCAGCTCCGGGGCACGCCACCCTGTTAGAACAGGGTCTGACGGCCAGCCGCCAGCCCAAGCAGTGTGCCTGGGTGCTTTTCATTAGCAAACGTTCAGTACCTGAATGCATTCACAGAAATTGTCCTTACAAGAACTAAACTGACAATGAAGGATCTTGTGCTGGCACAAAAGTCTTCCTTCTAGCCCTTGTAATGAATAATGAGTCTGTCGCTTATCTCAGTGTTGATAACAACTACACTGCCCTGATCTCCAAGCAATTAATGAAAACCTCTCATCCTTTTCATTCAGAACTAGACCTGACTGAGTAAGTCACAGATACTTGTACAGACTCCATGTGGTCCAGCTGGATGCCTTTTGCTAAATGCCTTTTTGGTTTGGGTTTATCCTGGGTTACTCTGCTTTCTTTGCTGCTCTCAAGAATGCCTTGCATCCTTCCTTCCATCTACATAATTTACAGAACAAGCCACCCTTCGCCAACCTTACAAATTCACATCTTTCACTTTTCACTTTCTCTGAAATTCAATCAATTCTCTTGCCTGGCCTTTTTTGAGGAGGGGTGTGAAGAACAATACAATTCCTTCTCTGTTCTCTATAACAATACACTGGCATGTCTACTCTTTGGATTGAAGAGGGACATTACCAGTCCTGAACAATGGAAGTAGTTACATTCAAGCTCTTTCATCTTATGCCACCCGTGCTGTGTACCCATCAGAACACTGAGTAAGTGCCTTGTAATTCTGACATTCCACACTCTAGTGCTGTGTCTTGTTTGGGGTGGTATATAAAGTACCATGCAGTCCTGAAACACTGATCCTCTTGCTCAGTTCTGAAACTTTGAAACGAGGCAGCTCTGAAGTTTATTGTCAGATTCAGCTCAGCAACCATGCTCCAAACCCTTTCTTAGGGTCAGACTGTGCTCCAGCTCACGTATTGACAGGGAAGAAAGGGCTCTTTGGGCAGATCATGGCTTACTCATGTGTAAGGTGGAACAAATTCACTTTGTGACATTATACTCCTTCCTTGAATGATTCATACAGTCGGTAAATCATGGGAAGGGTGGTCATTAGCAGTAGTAAGCTGAAACTATACAGCTGGGCTATAAGATGTGCACACTCTATTCTTCCAGATCCCTTGATAATCTACTAGATAATCAATATTCTGAAAAGAAAATAGAGCTTCTCAATGCATTGGAGATATCCAGAAGAAGGTAGGATCAATGTTCATTGGAAGCTGGAAATAAGTGACTTTTTAATTTGTTAGTAACTTGTTCAATTCAAGTGACTTCTAAGGCTGAAAGTGGAGCACCTCAAAAATCATCAAATTACTAGAAGAAAATATTGTTTACTTTATCTTTAATGCATTTGCATGATGATATGGATAACAGAGTAGTTAATATTCCAGCTGGAAACTTATTATCACTGGGATTTTCTAGAAGAGCAAACAGAAAAGCTATTGTGGACACTAACTCCAGCCACGGACAGGATGGGATCCCCTGCGTACATAGCACAGATATCTGCCAGCTGATCCAGTGGGATAACTGACAGCACTACCAGGTTGATCATAAACCTGGCAGGGTGATTGGAGTTGTTTGTCAGGCCGGAATGCGACAGGGCACTTTCAAGTCAGCACTGTGAATGTTTGCTGACAGCAGAGGAAAGGTGATAGCCAGGTGTGAAAGGGAGTGGTAGCAGACCCGGATTCCTTTGCTCATTCCCCACAGTCTTAGTCTTTTATCTGCCCTCAGGATTTGTGCTATTGCTTGTTTAATTCCCACACAGATTTCATGCTTCTCTGATCTACCCTCTTCTTCCCTGGCCAGTTGTACACCTCTCTGTACCAATCCTAACCTTCCTTAGCTCTCAGGTTCCTTCTTTGTTCAATCTTCACCTTCCTTTTCCAGCCACCTCCCCCTGGTTCTCAGTTTCGTTCACATCCGGTCCTACCCTCCAGTCCTGCATGCTGTCCCTTGCCAGCCAGTCCTCTGTCCACCACCATACTCTGGCTTCTATTCCCTACTGCTGGAGTCTTCTGCTTCCTTTAGGACTTCTTTAAGCCAGCCTTGGCTTTCAGTCAGTCACAGTTACTGTGGCTCACCAGAGGCATAGTGGCCCACTGTGTACAGCATCAAGTGAAATGCTTTAATGATGCTTCCTGATACTGACCTTTATGAATCCCCTAATCCTCCTCAGAGAGCTCCTGGGCCCTGCTTTGCTTATTAACCAAGGTATTCCTTCTCAACTCCAAGCAGCTGTTTAACAGCAACAGCTGTTTCTCCTTTTGGTTTTCTTTATATTTGTTTCAGGATCTCTGATCAAAATCATGCACAAGGATTTTTTTACTGCTGCCCTAATGGGAAATAGCACAATGTCTGCTTCTCTGGTTTCATTCTCAGAAATAAGTAAATAATTTATGTTGAAATTGCCCCAAAATCTTCAACATCTGCCAGGAGGAATTTCAGACTGAATGGTTCAAGTGGGGCAAAGACATAAACACCAGGTCTTGGAGTTGAAACTGTCAGCAAAGCTGACTAGCAGCTTGAACATAAAATAGGTGGTCTTGTGTTCAGTCCCTGGGTGTTCCAATTCAGGATATTCCAAGTAACATTGCTTCCTATGGAGAACACTGCCTACTTGCTAAGCTACTGTACATAAGCAAGATCATTTCACATTCATTAATGGCAGTTATGTTTAGCTGCACCTTCCCTACCTGGGCATAAAATGTTTGCTTTTAGGTTGACTTTCTCAGTTGCTGTGTCCTGCTGTTAAAGTAATCGGTCTCTGTTCCCTGTCTGAGCCAGAAGGGGATACAGATAGGGGCAGTCATCTCACTTAACCAGTCCAGCAAGGAACTGTCATGTTCTCATTTAAGACCTTCCACTCCCAACCCACATTCCTGTCCCAGTTTTAACCAGGGAAGTTTCTTGGTAAGAAAATCGAGCTGGAAGTGCAGGCAGCACCAGGATTCACTCTCTGTGAACAAACAACAACTCATAAGAAATAATAAGAACCTTCTGATTGAAACAGAAGCTTGGAGTCAGGAAGCGTGAGTTTAGGACTGACTTTCTTCTATAGGTTCTGAGTGACTTTGTGACAAACAAAGAATCAAACCCAGAGGAAAATGGTGACGAGTTTTCACTGCTGAAGTATTTCTGTTGCTGATGCTGATAAACATGTCTGGAAAATCTCCTAAAAACTACATGGAGTCTTGAAAATGTAAATGTCCATCTCCCTTCCCGTGGTTGCCCCACCAGAACACCCCAAGCAGGTTGTATTGCTGTGGTCTTCATCACAATTAAATCACTGTGAGTTTCTGGGTACTCCAGGATTGCAAAGATTTCTTTTTGTCTTTACCAAAAACATTGCCTACTTGAAAGAGCAGTGAAGACTCGTAAGTGAATGTGGACCCTTCTCATCCTAATCTTGCAGGAAAGTGGCTGTAGTTGGATACAAGACTTTAATGAATCATAATATAAACTCAGCATCTTGTGCATGTAGACCAGGAGATTAAAGTCTCCAAGCTGGGCTTCTTACCCAGGAGAGTGAGCACAAGACAGTGTACACCTCTCTGGCCAAGTCATTAGTGCTCTCATAAAAGAAAGAATTCTGTAATGCAGTACTTTTCTCCCTAAACCTCTTTTTCTCTTATTTCTATTTCAGGTTAAACTGACTCAACCCTCCAAAATGTAAATTCTAAAGCTCCCTACTCCTAGTTCAGCTGCAGAACCAAGCTTCTTCCTGTCAAAGCAGTAAGAAAGCTTAAAATCCATCTTGGCAATTTGGGCACTTGCAGGATTGGACAACTAACAAACAAGAAGTTTAGGTGTTACATTTTGGAGGTGGATGTTTAAATCCCTTACCTGAGCAGAGTTTTGCTTCCTGGTGTTTTCTTCAACTGTAACATAAAATCCTCATTTGAGAATCCTGGCTAACCATAGCATAAACCTCTCCTCCCCTGTCTGAAAAGCCGGGTTGGAACTAAACAAGGAGCAGAACACCACCTAGTGACACACGAGAAAATTGCTCATCTGTTACTAAAAAACACAAATATTTTATTTGATCATGTTTGAAACTCAGCAAACTACTACAATTAAAATATTTCATTTACAATTTAAGAAAACCCTATTCTACTCCTGATTTATTTGCTGTCAAGGATGCTTTAGAGGGATCAAAGGGACTGCAGTGATAGGACAAGGGGTAATGGGTTCAGACTGAAACAGGGGAAGTTCAGGTTAGATCTAAGGCAGAAGCTCTTCCCTGTGAGGGTGCTGAGGCGCTGGCACAGGGTGCCCAGAGAAGCTGTGGCTGCCCCATCCCTGGCAGTGCTCAAGGCCAGGTTGGACACAGGGGCTTGGAGCAACCTGCTCGAGTGTGGGGTGTCCCTGCCCGTGGCAGGGGTTGGAACTGGATGATCTTAAGGTCCTTTCCAACCCAAACCATTCTATGATTCAGGGTATCAGGTAACTCTTTCTAGGCTAACTGAAGGAATACAAGAATCCTGATGGATAAAAGCAGGCCTTAATGTATCAGGTAACTCTTCTTAGGCTAACTGAAGGAATATAAGAATCCTGATGGATAAAAGCAGGCCTTAATTCTGATTCCAGTGGTTTTCCATGAACTCAGCTGCTTGGAATCTGGATTTTATTAAAGTACTTGTTCCACTTGCTGTTTTACTGTATTCACAATAAGAATGTAACACAAGGAGAATAAATAAGGTGACTAGTTCAAAAAGGGCCAGATCAACAGTGAAAGCTCTTATTAGCACGTGATGACAGCAAGCCACCAAATCCTAATATCAGCCTTCATGGATGGCATGGATCTTTTAGAATGATTATTTCTTATTCAGTTATTAAAAGTTATTAATAATTCGGGTTCTTTTTCTCGATATAATCAAATTACTGAACTCTTATGGAAGAAAAGTTAAGTTTCACATGGAATTTTGCATTTGTATGTGAAAGAAAAGTTCCTTTTTTCCCATATTTTTAATGTGCACAAAGTTATTTTCTCTCTTTAGGTTCTATAGACAGAAAATTGCTTTTGCAACATATATCGAATTTTATTCTAATTGTTACCCCCATTATGAAAGCTTTCTGCAAATTGATGAATAATGAGTATATTTATTTCCAGTTAGCTCAGAAGGACCCTGAAATTCTCTGAGAAGGGATAAATTCTCTTTCTTTCTTTTTTAAATCCCAGTTTCTGATACTACCCATTTGCTCCCACCTGTGCTAGTTTGTCAGCAAAGCGTCATTCTGCATTTTCACTTGAGAACAGGAATAAATTCTTCTTTCTAAGCAAAATCAACATAATGCTCTGTTTCCTGTACACGATGGACCAGTTCTTAAACAGCTTTGCAAAACAGCTTCAATGTAACTCAGTTTATTGCAGTTGCAGATGTATTACTTCTCAAAGAGGACATTTTTCCCATTGACTGTCACGCAGAGAATGAAACGGTACTTTGGACATGTTTTCAATTGGTAATACTAATTTTGTCTAGATTATGGAGCTGAATTTAGCGAATGTATAAAAACACAGACAACAGGGACGGCACTGAAAAAACAGGTTATTAAATGTGGTTAATACCAATGCATTCATCAGTCATTCAAACTACAAGCACTGATCATAGAATCCCAGACTGGTTTGTGTT
>NW_009932151.1:37882-38103 GCF_000696875.1 Nestor notabilis
TCCACCCTGTATCTCCCCTGTTTCAGTTTGAATCCATCACCCCTTGTTCTATCCTTACAGTTCCCGATGAAGAGTCCCTCTCACCCTTGTAGATCGCTTGTACATTTCATACTGGCAATAACAAATCTGCAGTTATTCCCATTATCACCTGGTTAACGGGGAACACACACACACACACACCCCGCCCGGCCAAGACCCCATTGAGCAGCTCTCGGCTGCGA
>NW_009932152.1:0-15003 GCF_000696875.1 Nestor notabilis
ATTTATATTTTTTACATTTATATTTTTTTATATTTTTTTTTTAGAATGAAAAGTCTTTTCCACTAGTAGATGACAATATAGGTGTTACTAATCCCTTTTCACCATTCACCAGCTCAGAGTCCAGCTATGCACTTTTGCAGTGCCTAAACTGGTGGTGTTTGGAGGCTTGTATGAATAATTGTGCTGTGAATGATATACTGTGAATGAGCTTTCCTATGGCATTATTAATTTTTTCCTGGAGGAGTTCTTGCAGCGTTATTTTTGTGTGATGTCCTTTCTTATATTACTGCAGCAATAAATGGATATAAAAGACAAGCGTGTGTTATTTGTCTCTGTCCCATATATAGTACATTAGGCCATCGCTGTTCTCTTTTCTTCTAAGAAGTGTCAAATATGTGGTAAAAATGGAATCTGTTGCCTTCAAATGTAATACAGTCCAGTTATGTGAAGATCTTTGTCATTTTAATTTCTGTGTTCTTTTCTAGTAAAGAGATACTGCAAACATTTTCTTTGCTCTTAAAATGATAATGTTTGTAGGTTCTTACTTTATATTGTATATGTAGCCAGGCAGTTAGTGTTGCTTTCATTGTTATTAGCCATTAAAAGAAAGGATTCATGGAATTTACTCCCGACTTTAAAGATTACACTTGTTTGTATCAGCAGTTAAACCATATAATCAAATAATCATGTTTTTCATTGACAACACCCCCATGCGATTTGTAGTCAGCATAATGAATTGCCTTTTTTTTTGCATGGAAATTGAATTAATTTTATTATTCACATGTATTAGATTGAGTATGACACTACATATTGATAGACAACAATAAAGTGCAATGCTATTCACAAGTATTTCTGTAGGTATTCTACAGTCTTTCTCTGATGGGGACACATTAAATGGGTTTCATTAATCTTTGTTTAGGCCTTGAGAATTTAAGTATAAAGCAGGAAAACCAAGACATGATGGGAAAGACTGACCAAATCAGAATGAACTTGCTTTCATTTGTTTTGCACGACTCCTTTTCTGATACCTCACTTCATTTTCTAAGGAACATTACTCATGTTGTTAATTTTCCTCAATAGTAGTTGCAAGTTTTGCATTTAAATAGTTTCAAACCCACTTATTTCCTTTCCATGAGAACTTTGTAATAGTACCCACCTCTTTCTGTGAATTTTATATCTTTGGCTACTGAAATATAGGTATTGGCTTTTCATCAGTATTAGAGTTGGTGTGGAACTGGGAGATAACAGGTTATTTGCAGGTGTTAAGGTGGAAGGCTTGAAATTGTAAAGCATTTTAAGACTTGCCTTCAATTAGTGTCAACTCAGTATTTGGTGCATTCTGCTTAGATATGGGCAGACTGTTCTCTTCCCCATTTGCTTGTATACACATGGAAATTGGTTGCTCTCTCCTTACAGTCTGCCTATCAAATTTGCAAGGCCAGAAGAGTAAGCAGGGCACTGGGACTCAAGATCTTGCCTAGTTACACTGGTGCCTTATCAATAAAGAAATGTGGTGTCCCTGAGCCACAGGGATGTAGGGCAGAAGCAGACTATTATCACCTGAGATAATAGTGGATTCTGATGGAGCTGGGGTCTCACTTGTGTAAATGTTTAAGCAGAATTATCACTGCATGGGTATTTCTGGAATATTAAACAGTTGTACTGTGAAAGCCTTGTCTATGTAAAAGAACAGTTTCCTGAAATTCTTCAGTACTTCTTGATACTATTCTAGTAAATACTGATCGATTTGCGATCAGCAGAAGTTCATCAGCTTGCATCGAAACTGGAAGGTCATGTTTGGTGACCGCAATCGAAACACATGATTTTTCCCATGTATTTTTTGTTTAAAAATAAGAACCCTCAAAGCTCAATATTTGGAAAACATTTTGTCTATATGTATATATAAAATTAAATTAACTCCCTTTTTCAGATTATTTGCTTTGTTTTTGTTCTGAGATTTTGATGCTTTTGCTTTGTTACCAAGATCAGCTTGAAATCAAAGGTGGCCTATTTTCAACTGGAAAAGCTATGCAGGGAGTTGCTTTTGCTAGATCACTTAAGTGGTGATTTGGATGCAGTGAATGAAATGCACAGGAGGCAAGGGAGATATTCAACTATGGCAAATGTTCGGGAAGAGCAATGTGATGCGCTGACCCCAGCCAGCAGCAAAATACCCACTATACCTCTCACTCTCCTCTCAAATATGCGTAATGATTTCTTGGTAAGATAAATGCTGTAACAAATGTCCCTGTGTCCTGCCTATTTCCTTGAGCTTTTATTGCTGTGCACAGTGTCGTGTGGTAGGTAACATTTATTTTTTTAGTGTGGGTCAGTATAGTGTCCCAGCTGTATCCCCTCCCTGCCCCTTGCCCATCCCCAGCCCACTGGCCACTGGTGTGTTACCAGCACTGCTTTAGCCACAAATGCCAAGCACAGCACTATACAGGCTGCTATGAAGAGAGTTAACTCCACCCCAGGCAGACTCAGTAAAAGTCAACAGATTTAGGAACATTTTTTTTAATTGCATGTATCTGTATTTGTATCTTAATAATATGAAAGGTAACCATCAGAGACTAAGTGAAAAAGAAGAAATCTACTATGTCATCTACAAATTTCATTTTGACTTTAATTAGTATACTGCTGGTCATAAATGAATGAAATTATATATTAATGACTGAAATATTTCCTAGAATGCATAGACTTTTGCATGATGGAAAATGAACTTTAATTACAAGATTAAAAAATAGCTTGATTCTCAAGACAGTATGTGCCATGAGCTATTAATTTCTAGTTATTCCTGACTGTAGCTCTGACAAAAGTATTACCCAAAGTACTGTAGGGTACCATCTGGGATCTCAGTTGGATGTAAGAAGTGCTCAGTGAGGCTTCTCCCTCGGTGTCATTAAAATACATTACTCAGTAAAGAAAAAGTGGAAGAAAGGTCTGAAATCCAAAAATCCATTCATGACTGTGGGAAAGCTTTTCATTGCTGTTTTAGGAGCAGCTGATTCTGTTTTGATACAGTTGTAGAATTCAACTTGAACGAAGAACAGTGTATTTATTTGGAAGTTTACTTGTTTTGTTCATTGTGGCTGGTCACAGTTGTACACACTGCTTTGTGATAATTTATGTTCTGCCAGAGCTCCAGTGCTAATTTCCATGGTCTCCTGGAGGAGAAGAGAAAGGTGGAAAGTACAAAAGAGAGAAAGCATGTTCTCCATATATGTGTCTTCTTTCAACTGTCCATTGCTAAGAACATAAAGCTGCTCAGAGATGGAGAGTGTTAGCCCCTTAATCAGCACATGTGTGAGGAGCTTGCCAGTTTGCACTTGCTGAAATGAGTTCTACCTCACAGTAAGTAATGCACTCTGAAAAGTGAGCCTTTGCAGACTGTGCAGTGCTCTTGTTGCATATCAGTTGCTGCATGGGAACACATCTCAGAGGTGGTGTGCCAAGGCAGTTGCTGGAATACTGCCTTGCTTTGTCCTAATTTATTCCTGATATCTGTTGCCCTTGTGAAAAGAAGCTGCAACTGTTGGTTTCATGTGAATCCACGTTGAATTGCAGGCACACTCTTTAATGTCACTGTATCACTGTGACTGAGGTCAGATTTTTATTTAGACATTTCTAAACAGTTAGAAGTGAAGCAAATGTAAGATGCAGTCCTTCTCTTACACCTGAGCAAAAAGATGCCCTCCTATTTGTTTTGGTGTTTCTTGTCTAAAATTCTATTTTCTGAGTTTGAAGTGCCTGTGGTCATTATGGAGTGATTTCCCTTAAGCTCCAGATGCCTCTGATTAAAAACCTCTCTTTTTCTGTCTTCTTTTTTTTTAGAACTTCTCTACGAATGGAAGTGCCATAGATGGCTCTGTTTACAGCCAGGTATCTTTACACCACAGTGAGGATTTCTTATTCTGAAGTGATGCCTAATTACCTAAAGGGCACGGGAATGATGTAAATAGCTCTGAGTGTTTGGGAAATTAAGGCTATTTCCCTTTTGTTTCTGGTTAGCAGCTGATAAAAGACCCTTTCCCCAGTTTGTGCTGTTGAAGCAGAAGCTGCTAGTATATTCATGTTGAATATTGGACCAAATATTTATATGCGCATTTTGATAAGCTCTTGACATCTTTTGCATTGTTGGTTCTCTATAGTCAAGATACACATAATGCAGTTTTAACGAAGATGGTGCAATTAGTTATAAGCCACTTTGTTTGGATACATCCTCCCTCTTTATGTGTCAGTGAATGCCAGTGAAGGCAGAAGTGATGGAGGCATGAAGTGGTTGAATGGATTTTGGCTCAGCCATCTCTGCATGAGGGCCAGACTATCTCTTTTTAAGCTCTGAATTTTCATGAATTATAAACTTGATAAATAGAAAGGAGCAATAAAATGTATAAGTAGGTTGTGTACAGAGCTGGCTTTTGTTTACTGCATACATATGTTCTCTGTATATATATACACGTACATATGCACAAAACATGCATTGTATGTATATGATCTCTAGGTATGCGGAGATGTTAAATATATCTCCTTTGGGTTCAGGTAGGATATTGGGTACTTAAAGTCTCAAAGAATTTCTTCTGGCTTCTTCAGCAATAATTATCGCATGTTTGATTTTGAACCTGTGGAGCAGGATCTACTAACTGGAGACTAGGAAAGCTACTTTAATGTAAAGTGCCCCTGTATTGATGGTTTGGGTATAAGTTCAGGATTTTGGAAAATAAGGTTTTGCAAAATATGCTAATGTTATAAGATTGAGGGTGAGATACCCAGCCAGTCATTCAGAAATTACTGGGAGTGGAAATGTAGTTATAAATTTGATGAAAGCATGTGAGTTAGCAAAAGCAATGTCAGTGATAGACACACTTTGATGTTTGCATCACATCTCAAGAATTCTGTTAATTCATGCCTTATTTCAGGCACAAATTCTTTAAGGCAGTGACAGTGTCTTCATCAAGTACCTCAGTGCTTCACAGGTATAAAATATAGGTAAGGGGATAACGTTTTTTTCAGTATTACTATAATTGTTGGTTTTTGCCTTTAGTTTTATAAAATTTTCCATGGTAGCAGACATGCAGCCACTCTGTGATCAGCTCATTTTAGACAACTGTAAGAGACATGACCCAGCATTATTCCTCTTAGGGTTCTTATTGTGTTTTTTATTTTCCTTAACCTAAAAGGGTTTCTGTGGCTATGTATGTATTTCTGCCTTCAATATGGGGAAATCTGATGCTTGACATGGAATAAACAACTGGCTGTTCAATGCTGAAAATGCAGATGGATGCAACAATGCCTTGCAGTCCTTCCCTGTGCCAGAAATAGCAGAAGGCATTTAGATTTCCCTCAACTGGCTTTTTCTTGGCAGAGAATTAGGTGGCACAAGAAGCACAGAGAGATGCAGCCTGAGGTTCCTGGGGCCAGCTGTAGCTCCGCTTCATGGCCCAGCTGTGCCTGGATGGACCATCAGAGACAGAGCCAGTACCTTTCTTTTGCAGACCTTGGTAAATGTTGATCTGACCTGTTGTAGGCTGCAGATCGAAATGTTCAGGACCTCAAATTGATTGGCTGAAATGCTGTGAAGGACACAAGACAAAATGTGATAATAACGCATGGATTTTTTTTCACAGCTCCTAACTCCCTTTAGCAAAGGCCATTCTTGAATCTAGATACCAGTGACTAGTGCCTGTAGAAAGGAGTTGAGCAAAGCAAGTGAAGGATTTTTGCTTATGTGTACTATTGGGTAACATTCATTTGTATGAAAGGGGTCTGAGAAAGACTTAAATTATACAAAATACCCCATGTATACTGAACTTCAGAAAAAAGGTACACTTTACATTTACATAGAGGAAAAAAAAACCCAAACCAAAGCCAAGTGTTTAAATACTAAGTCTCTCTATTGTGGAACAACATTTCTTTTTCCTGTGTAGAAAAAATTCATGTATTTCAGCACTGTAGAAACGTTACGCTCTTTTTCACTCAGGCAGACTATAACTTACAGCATGAATGATTTCAATAAAAGGGAATGCTGGTTTTAAGTGCATTTCTGTAAAACATACCTTGAAGTAAAATGAAACCTTTCCGTCTGCTACATCTGAACAATAAAACAGCAGGATCAAAGTTGAACTATGAAACAGCAGGGTCTGAGTGGGAAGCCTTTAGGGAAAAGCTAACATAGGCAATGTACAGTGGGGCAATCGAGACTAAATCCCCCTGAGTCAGCACCAGGCCATGCCCCTAGGATGGTGCAAATGATAACTGATACTGAGGATGAATGGGGAGAGAAAATATAGAAATGCTTGTAACAGCACAGTAATGAAGTGTGTCTACTCTTGGAAGAGTCACCATAGGATTTCCAATCCAGTAAGCATTCAAAACTTCAGTTCCTGAAATCATCTTCTGCAACCCAGTCGCCTCATTACAGCATACCATGGTGCTTGCTAAATGCTGGTGCTCAGGTGATGATATTGCCTGCCTACTGTTTATTGTGGTAGCAACATTATACCCTGGCAGTCTTTTATCTGAGTACTTCAGTCTGAAACTGCCTTAGAGCAAAGGAGCTCAAAGAATGAGGTGGATCATAGGTCTACAAGATAAAACACTGGGTTGCTTCAAGGTAGAGTGGAGGTTTGTTGTTTAAAAGGAGAGTATTAATCAGTATTTTGAATAGAAATGCTTTATTTAGAAGGAAATAAAGAAGGGAGTTCTGTGAAAATCTTTGAAACAAAACAATTGCTCACTGTAGTGGAAGGAAGCAGGGATGCATATACATTTCTGAAAGGTGGAACCACTTTGCAGTGTTTAAAGGGTTGGGCAAATGGACAATACTTCGTGTTCTGAACACTTTCATAAGTTTTAAATTTTTGTTCACACTGAGTTAGAAAGAGCTTTCAGAAGTTATGTTAATTCTATTGACAAGTTTAGTTTTTACTGTGGTTTTCTTTCACATGACTGCAGAGGAATTGCACAGCAATTCTTTTCCCATAAACTTGACTGGAATTGGTGCAGCCATGAAAATTCCCAGCTTTGACAAGGGTGAATTTCCTAGCATGAATAGTGCACTTCAGCAGGTCATTGATACTTTTTCAGCGTTCCTGACAAACCAACTTGTGCTCACTTACAGTGAAAGGAAATTTGAATCCTTTTACCTGGGCAAAACTGACACCAAATCTTGTGCAACCTGTTATCCTTTCACTTAACAGGATAGCATTAGGAGTGAAAGTGGACTGTCCCCTTTGCCCTGACAAAATGTGAAGGGAAATATGACCTAACCAGTTCAGCTGGTTAAGTCTCTGCTGGTTAAGTCTCAGCTGGTTAAGTCTCTGCTTTCTCTTTTCCAGACACTGTTGATGGACTGCATAAAAAATCAGGTTGAGGCTGTTCTAACAACTGTGCAGTTTCATGACAGCATCCATATCGTAGTCCTGCCCATGCACTGTCTGTGAGCAGCTTCTTGGTCTCCCTATGGATGCTGAGGAGACCAGCCTGGTTTTCATTCATTTCACCTCTTTCATGTCTGACCAAAACATTTTTAGTTCAGTGATCACAGGAGAAGACTCACTGTGGTGTGCTAGCCCTGATCTTCCTTCATGCTCAAAGGAGGGCAGTGGTTGTAATGATGGACAGTTCCGTGAGGTGGTGAACAAGGGTGAGAGGTTACAGTGCAACCTCAGCTCCAACCTGTCTGTAATCCTTCCTGTGTGACAGAGGTGAAAACCTGTTTCATGTAGCTATTTCTTAAAATTAATCAAAATTTATTATTTCATTTGTGAAGCTGAATAGAGACATGTAAAGATTTATTTCAAGATCCACGCTATATCTGAATTAATAACACCTTATTTTTAGTAAAACTCTATTTTTTAGTTAAATCAGTTTAGTGGAAGAATCACAAGGAAATAGCAGTCCAATTTGCTATAAATCTATATTTTCAGCTAAGTTTCTTTAACTGCAAAGAGGGTTGCTATATAAGTCTCCCTTTGGCAAGGTCTATGCCTCACCATGATGCATCTATAAACAGATTTTGAAGCGGCTATGCTTTGTTAGATGAAGCCAGTAATTCACTAGGCACTCAACCTGCACTGAACTCTCTCTTTCAGGATGCAGGCTGTGTGCCACTGCTGTTCAGGTCAGGGAAACAGAGGGCATTTGGTACCCCAATGAATGTATGCTGCTATGTAGAACAGCATCCTACAGAAAAATAGGAAAAAAAGCCCATAGCAATAATACATGCCAATTTGTGTAAGTGGATGTGGCTTCTCTCTGCCTGTATTGCACGCTGTTGTATTTTCATCATGCTTGTTGTCAGCTACCTGTACTGCTCAGCAGATGCTCTGTCCTCCTGGAAAGTGTTAATTTGCTTGCTATGGTTAATGATTATAGATGTTAAATGTTTGTTTCTGACAATTCTGCAATATGTTGGGCTCTTGCAAAATATATATATGCTTTAAAAAAAAAAAGAAAGATTCAATTCCCATTCAAAAGCCTTTTAAATTTGTCAAGATTTTTATCTTAGGTCTAACTTTGCTTCAGGCTGGATGTCGCTAATAGGGCATAAACGAGGTAGGCATCTGAATAACCAGTTTCTATTGAAGTAATCTTCCCAAACTTAGGCACCTTTCAAAAATCATATTCTGATGATTTCAGCTAGAAAAGATCTTTTTAGATAACATCTTCAAATGAGGTGAGTGTAAAAAAAATCATACAGTGTTCTCTATACTCTTATAACTAAAATGTTGTTTAATACTGTCCTGATTTCAGCTGGGATAGAGTTTTTCTTCCTACAAAGAAAAAGTACACACTAATACTTTGCAAAGGTAGAATGGCACCTAATCAAAGCTGTATGTTTTGATATAGAAGGATTCCTCTTACTTCCAAATGAGAATGCTGTAGTACCCTGATTCATTTAAATTCTCTGTGCAAGTGAAATAATTATTTTTGGACATCATGGAAAGATTTTTGGCATGGTTAGCACACATCATGCTTAGCATGCTTCTATTTTGAAAGAGTTACAATACTGTTGTAGCAGGTTTTTGCTTTTTAGAAGCAACCCTCCCACCTATCTTTCGTTTGGCAGGACTGTTCCTTCTTTTAGGAAGACTCTGAAATAATAACATAATGAAAACCACTGTGGATTTGTTCTTAGTTCTTTCCTTTGTTCGTTATAAAAAAGCAGTATGTGCTTTAACTATTATTTATTTCTCATACCCTTTCGTAATCCGAAACTTAATCTCATTCTATGTCCATCTCTCTCTTTTAGTTTGTTTGGTACCTTTGGTTTATTTTTCTCCCCCTCCCCCCACCAATATTTTATATCTCTCTTTTTAGGGGGGGGGTGTGTGTGGTGAAAAACTGTATGTATGTTTAATGTTACTCCTATGCTGTGTTCCTCAGTTTACCGAGCTCCCAAATTAAGTTTACATGTGTGATGTCACATGACTTTCTCTATTTTAGGGCAAGAGGGTAAAAAATAATGTTTATGATCAATTTCTTTGTGTTACATGCTATTTCCTCTTTTGTATGAAAAAATTAGTCCAGAGTTTATTAGCTTTTTGGTTGCATTAATGTGAAAAACTTGAAAACAACTATAACTGGAGGGAGAGGTTACCATCTTGCCTAGAGGGTGCTGTGTTATTAACCTGTCCTTTGTTTGAAAGACATCAGTAGTGATTATTTGGTGAGACTGAAAGTGAAGTTTACTGTGTGAATCACATTGTGTCCCACTCTCTGCTGGTAAATTGCAGTTCACTGCATGGCTTCTTCTGGTTTATGATTCTATGATGTGAATTAATGGATTTTTCTAAACGAGAATGCATAAATTTGGACACAAAATTTGTCTAGTGTAAGTTGTCAACAATAGATTAAATTTACATCCATGGAGGATCTTTTCCTTATTGCTGTCAGATGTAGAGGATTAATTATAGCCATTTAAAAATTGGTGTTTTTCATTAGAACATTTGATACCTTTGTCTTCAAATTTAAAGAATATTGCTAACTTTGTTTAAATACCATGCATCATCAGCGTGTACAGGTTTTTACCCTCTGCCTGATAAAAAGACTTTTTTCTTGAAAAGTCTCCAGAGCACGTTCTGAACAGTACACAAATGTGACTAGACTCCCTTGAAGTCAAAAGCAATACTTTTAATTGACATAAATGGAGCCAGATTGACAAATGTATGTACAAGGATTGTTTCTCCCACCAGTTAACCAAAGCCCCTCCAGGGAGAGAGGGCCAGTCTCTGTTTCACCAATTTTCTGGCTGTGTAACTTTATTGATTTCCACTGCACAACCATGACACGTGAAATGGAGTGGAGAATCAGGCTCTAGGCATGGTGGATGTACAGTCAGCTCTGTGTTGTGCTTTGCAGTGAGAAGTGTAAAAGGAACTATGTGCTGTCTTCACGAATGCCGCTGCAAGGTGTGCACCATCATGACTGGCTGTATCTCCTCCTTTATGCCACGTTACAGGTATCTGGTATTCACTTTCTAATGGGTACAGCACAGGAGAGAGTTGGACACGTGGTAGGGGAATGCAACCAAAGAGGGGCAGAGGTGTGAATCTAGAGTAATATGTAGCTTTCCTGTGCTCAGGAAAGCCAATTTAGGCTTGCTTCTACAGTCAGAAAAAACCAATATTCTTTAATTAAACTTCACTCAGCTAGGAACTCATCTCACTGAGGGTGTTTTGTGCATCATGCCTTATGTCCACAGTTGCATCCCAGAAGTAATAAAGAAAAATGTCTTCATTAACATACTAATCAATTAAATTTGTATATTTTTGTCTTGGAGATTTGTAACTAAATTAAATCAAAATAGAATAATCTTGCTTGTTGAGAAAATCTCATCCTAGAAAAGAGCTATTTATTGTTCCATTGCCCATGTAATTTTCTAAATCATATGTATAATCAATATATGCTATAATATAGACAACATTTGTTTGACTAAGAAGATTTGGTTTTACTGATGACATTACATGATGAATAATGGGAACATTCTCAGTATATCTTGAAATACATGGTAGCACGTAGCAGGAACTCCAACTTGAAAAATTCAAATTGGCTTGAATAGGAGAGTAGCATCACAGGGGATGCAGGTTATGTAATGTCTTCTATAGAAAGATACTGGAATGCAGGCAAGGTTGCTAAGCTGAAAGGACAAGTTTCTTTTGCAGATGTGTGCCAGAATTAATATTAACTTCAGTCTTTCTGGTCGTTTTGTTTGGCAGGAGCTGAAAATGAGCTTATTTATGGGGTCAGAGAACACTTGTAGGCCTAATTCAGATATAACTTGCCCAGGGAAAATAAGTAAACAGCAGGTTTATGAGATGCTTTTCCATGGTTGGCTGCAGCCATGGTAAACTACCACTGTAAATAATTGTGTGTCCTGGGCTGGGGTGCCTTCTCTCAGGCATTAAAACCTCCATAGAGCTGGTAGAGCAAGCGGAGGTCAGCTGAAACAGGCTTCCCAGGGAAGTGGTGGAATCACCATCCCTGGAAGTGTTCAAAAAACATGTGGATGAGGCCCTTAGTGATATGGTTTATTGGTAGACTTGGAAGTACTGGGGTAAAATTTGGACTTGATGATCTTAGAAGTCTTTTCCAACCTAGCTGATTCTATGATTCTATGAAATGCAGAAGTGTACAACGTGCTCTCCTTCTTCCCTTAGGGAGGAGGGCTGTCCCTGTTCAAGTTAGTCTGGTCCCACCCAAGGCTTCTTCATGTACTGCAAAGCAGTAGCCAGACCTGACATCCGAGTGGCTGCAGTGCCAAAATACACTGAAGGAACTGAACTGGGCTGAGCATTTGGTCTGCAGCCTGCGCTGGCAGCTTTGTATCACTGTTTTTAAGCTGCAACTGCTGTCAGTCATTTTGTAATCATGTAATGATTGTGTAACATTGTACAGCTGTAGAGCTCCAGTTCCCAAGATCTTGGCTCAAGTTACAAAAAAGTCAGCCTCTGGAAGGTGTGGTGTTTGCCTCCAACTGTAAATTCTCTCAAACTCTGGGCATAAGGAGTGTTTTTTGGTGTAGGTAATGATTTGGTTCAGACTGAGATCTTTCCTTGTTTTTTCTACCATCATGTACAGTTTCCCTGTAACACATTTATCTAGTTTAGATGAATCTGCATCTTTTTAAAAATGAACTATTTGTAGGCATACAGAAAGTGAAGAATTAAGTTCATTTGCCCTCTGTGGGCTGCAGTCCTAGCAGCAGATGTGCTAATATGCCCTCAGCCATTCCTCATGTTAGTATGTCTCATCTCATAGCATTCCTGTCCTCCTGTGGGTACTGACTGAATGGCAGTGCTTTTACTAAAAGAAAATCCTGATTTATAGCAGCTAGATACAGTATCTCAAGCCAGCACCCGAACATCCAAGTCTTCACAAGTGGGAGAGAAAAGTTAGTTTCCTGAGCTGAAGGTCCTGAGGTGGTTCTGCCTGTTTATGCATCTAGTTCTGTGAAAGAAGACAAATGTAGGAGCACAGATATTCAAAACAAGTGTGAAAGTGGTCTGAACTGATTCAGCGTGTACTAGATTTGGCTGGGGGTGGAAAATTTGGCTAATTTTCTTCATAGCAGCCCATACAGTGCTTTGTTTTAGACTAATGACCAAAACAGTGTTGGAAACACACTGATGTTTTAGCTATTGCTGAACAGCCCTTGCACAGCTTCTGAAGCTTTCTCTATTTCTCACTTTGCCCCCTTAGTGAGTAGGCTGGGGGTAGGCAAGAGGCTGGGAAGGGGTGCAGCCAGGACAACTGACCTCAACCAACCAAATGGATATCTCATTGCACAGAATGTCAGCCTCGGCAATAAAAACTGGAGTTTTTGCTAAGGCTTGGGGGCTAGCGGGATATCAGTCTGCTGAGCAATCACTCTTTTCATCACTTTCTAAACTGTCTTTATCTTGACCCACAAATTTACTCACTTTTTGCCCTTCCAGTTCTCCCCAGTCCTGTTCAGGGAGTGAGTGACTTGTTGGAGGCTTACCTGTCAGCTGGGGTCAATCTTTCACAAGCACTGTGGGTTTTGTATGGGAGTGAACTAGTGAAGATTCTTTTATATTTGATGCTCAGTGGGCAGTATCACCTTATAAATCACTTTATTTTTCTTTCTTGTGACTGTATTAGCTGTAGTATTACTGTAGTAATATAAGCTGTAGTAAGTACTTAGCTTATATTTTGACTGGTAAAGTCAAGCTTAGCTAGCTCTTGGCCTCATACAGGTCTAAGTAAAGTCAAGTATTTATTGCAGCAGACCATCATATGTTCATTCAAGTGACTGAGATTGGGGGGGTTGAGGTATTCTCCCAAGAAAATGTCTTTATCCATAGAGGAGGGGGTCATACTTGTGCAAAGAGTCAGTCCTCTTTCTGGTCCAGTAAATCATGAATCACAGTTTTCTAAGTGGCACAGCTTCAACAGGAGTGTAAATTATCTCAGACCAGACAGCCTGTGTACGCCAAGGATGTTCTTTCTGTGGGGGAAGTATACAGATTTCAGCCCCTCAGGCTGAAGAAGCTACATTGCATCAACGCTTTCCTGAACAAGTAATTTAGCCACTGAGCTGTTGGGTAAAAGAAGTACTCCAGCCACTGGGAAGCAGAAATACTTGTGGATGTAATGTTTTAAAATGCCTAATTCTAGAAGTGTGTGGGAAGCATGCACTGTGCATGTCTCAGATTAAATCTTTCTAGGGAACTGTGGAGAACATTTAGTCCTGTAAGAACACTAGAACTGTGTTGCCCCAAACTCCAGAGTCCATGTTCGTGTTTCCCCGTGTCAGCTGAGAGGCATTCAAATAGGATGATATACATTAATTTATGTGGGAACACAATTTATAAGGTTCTTACAACACTTTTCTGTAAGGTGTGAGAGTAACTCACCTAATGATACTTGATTCTTACTTCACTTTAGGAATTTTACACAAAAGTAAGGATATAGCTCCCTAGTTCCAGATAATTGGCTTAGGAAACTGGATGAGACTTAACCAGTAAGAAGAAGGAAATTGGTTTAAATTTTGGGGCAAAAAATTAAAGAATAAGCTGGGAGACAGAGCTTTGTGCAAAGAGTTTGTCTTAAATCAAACTAGAAAATGTGAAATGCAGATTAGCCTTTCACAGATATATGCTTGTATTTTGCTTGTAATTTTCCAACCAGAGAAACAGGAAACAGACCTTATTTTATCTTGCAATTTTGCAGCAAAATGATTGTTTATGTCACATTATGTACATGAAAAATCCCCCACATTTTTAACTTGTCTGATTATTTTATTGGAAAATGTACATCTCAAATTTGTGATTTTAAATTTTCCATTTTTATGAGATTTGGCTGCATTGGAACACTTTTCCTTTTGGAATAAGCAATTTTAGGAACAGGATTGCTTCCCAGGCTTTGTGCCGTACTAAGGGTTTGAAATTCTGGCATTGCCTAGGAAAAAGGAATGATCACTGTTAGTGATTTTATTCTTTAAGTCAACACTCTTTTTCCTCCAGCAGTCTATATATATTCATTTTATGTTGCTTTTTCTGTAACAAATACTGAATTGCTGTAGAATAAAAATAGACTCGCTATGTCTTTTTCAGCTTATTAAATTGGTATCTTGTATTAGTCATAACTTCAGCGTACAAGATAGAACTCTGCAGTAGTCCTTGTTATCAAGTATGCCATAGTGTGACATGTTTAAACTAGTGGCAGGAAAAGAAAACTCAGAAAAAACTTCCAAATGCCAAGATAAATATGTGCATGCAAAATACAGCTAGCACTCCTGTGCACACCTGAATGTGGAGATTTAATCATATTTTACATAAGTAGTTTCTTTTTAAAAGACTCACAGGTGTAATTCAGACAAGGCAATTTTGCACATTAGATTACTTTTAATTTTGCTTAGTAAACAATATTTGTTGTTCTGGCTCACGTAAGTATGCTCGAATTTTTTTGTATTACTGTCACCAGGGATATATGTATGTGTGTATGGGAGAGAAGGAACATTTGTTCTTAAGACTGCAT
>NW_009932152.1:15034-30903 GCF_000696875.1 Nestor notabilis
GTTAGATGGATTCAATTTTATCTTTTTGTGTTGATGGTGGCTGAAAGTGTGAGATATCTTTCTTCACTGACAAGCTTAGGAAAAGCGAAAGGAGATTCAAATACCCATGGAGATTTTCCCTTTGAGAGTCTGCTGGTAAATATCAAATGCTGTTTACCAAACAGGCTGTTCCATATCATCACAGTGTCAACAACTACAAGAGCAGGCTTGCTTTCTTATAGCAGTGTAGGTAAAAGTATCTTACTGGCTTTTTCCCCCTCAACTGCTCCTTTTTGGCTTAACTTGCTGCTTTTGGCTTCTATCTCTTTGGTCTTTACTCCATTTTGTTTCCCTCTTTTAGCAACTTAAAATAAATTGATATATTAACTTTTACCTTGCATGCCTGTTGGCAGTTAGTACACAATTTTCTCAATTAGAAACCTTGCTACCTTATTTACATGATACCTGGAACATATTGCTGTATGACAATTTCGAAGTTCAGTGAAATAGTTGCTTTTTCTTTATACTGAGCTGGAAGTTTATTATGCAAAAAATACCTTATACCCATTCTAAATATTTTTACTGTTTGTGGCAGTACTCCTGCTTTATCTTTCACAACTTTTCTCAATTGCCTTTTGCAATAGGACTTTAAAGATATGTATTTCTGTTTCCTCCACCTCCATAAATCATGAATGAGCATAATGGTGTTAGAAACAGATGTTAGTGTTCTAACCAGTCATCATACCAAACTAGTCATCTGAAGCTTTGAAGACACTTTTATATAACTTTTTTACTTTGACAAGTCTGAAAAACACAGACTTAAAGGGTGAAAGAGGATAATTCCAAGGGCAGTATGGGCCAAGCAGGAATTAGTCTGTCCATAGCTAATGAAAATAATCTTTTGCTTTAGAAAACTTACTCAGGAATTTGAGTGTGAGTGCAAATGCATATGGATTGTTGAATCAAATGCTTGCTCTGCAGTGCATTGGTCTTCTTCATGTGAAAGCCCCAGGTAACAAAAGGAAGGATGAATGTTTTAAGAACAATGGTGAAAAGACTTAGAGCCAAGATGATGAAGCAAAATCCCTGAATTCGATCCTCCCTAGGAAGTGGAAGAGGAATAGTGCTGGAAGATAGAGTTTCTTGATTTGTATCTGGTGCAGAGGAGGAGACACAAGAAAAGGATTAGTGAACAGACTTGAAACATGACTGCATCACTCAAGATATAGTGGTATGTTTAAGATGCACGTCTAATAAAAAGGATAGAAATTGTAGGGCACTCATTTAAACGTGGAAAGGAAACAATCTAGAAAAGAAAGGTAAAAGGAAGTGTGTGTCTCTTCTGGATCACGTGAGACACAAAAGATATTGCTGAGGTTTCCAGTGAGCTGAGAGACTTTATTTCTCAACACAGTAAATGTGTTTCTAAGATCCCAAATAACAAATTAATTGTAGATAAACAAAAAAATTATAGAAGCTTTGGATGTAAGGCATGGCTGGTGGAAGCTGCTAGTGAGAATAGCAGCATGAGGCATGGCTTGCAGACTGATGGGCACCCGGCTGAGATGATTTGCGCCAACAGACCAGAGCAGCCTAAATCAGGCCTTGCTAGCTGTAAGATTTCAGCCTCAAACTGTGAGTGGTGCTTACTGGAGTGAAGGGAAAGCAACCAGCTGGCTGAACAGTTGCTTCCCCAGAGGGAAAAACTGAATTTTTATGGCTTTAGTTATACTTTAGGAATTAATCGTTGTTATTCTGCTTACTGATCCTGTTTTTTCCTTTTTAATGAAAATGTTAGTATTTTACTTAAATTTTTAGATGGGCTTTGAGAAGTGGTTGCTTTGAGTATAATTAGTATAATTTCCTCAGGTCAGCGCATAGGTCTCCAAGGAAGTGTTTATCTAGGAAGTCCTTTAAATTTGAATGCAGCTGTGTACTTGTTAGTTGAATTGTGGCAGGAAGGTTACACTCAGAAGTGACTTGGATGTTTGGCTAGCTGAAGCAGTTACATGTCGATTCCTGAGAACAGGGAATATAAATGTTGCATCTAATGCATCAAATCCAATGTTTCTGATGTTTCAGGAAGGAGAGGTAATCTGGATTTCAAAGGCATCCATATTTTCACATGCACTTTGAAACACACGGTAAGCTGGGACTCTTGTATGTGTATATTCTGGTCTAGGGGAAGTAGTTATACACGGAGTGAAAGACTTTCTATTTATTTATTTATTTATTTCCCTCTTCCAACCAATCTATTAGGGATCGTTTCTGCCCTGAGACAAGTGTTTGCAAAATCCTTTCAAAAGCAGGTATCTGAAGAGCCATGTGCTTTCAACATGTACAGTCCCATTCCTTTATATTTAAGTAAGTCCTATGATGCTGAAGTTGTCATGTTACCCAGAAATTAGGAGAGAATTTATGCAGTGCTGCATTCAGAGAAGGTCCTTTCAGTAGTGTGGATTAGAAAACCAGTTGCTGAGGAACTTTGTGACACATTTTAGGTGACGATGTTGTGACAGTGGTTTTAACATATATAACTTTGCTTTGCTCAGCACAGAGTAACAACTCCAGTTCTACTTTCATCTCAGTTTTATTATGCCTATACCCAAAACGCCATAGGGATGGAGGTTTTTTACTGCTTCTATGTTTATGTTTATGATTGCCCTCCATTAACTGCTAAGAAGTTGATTTAAATATATCATGTCTAAAGTTTTACCTCTTAATTTCATTTTACCTGTCCAACCCTGAAGTGTCACTGATGTTGCTCTTACTATTGCTTGGTCTTGAGAAACTCTGCTCATTTTCTTTTGGAAGGGCTTAGAAATTCTTGTGATTTGGCTGGCAAAAGTAGTATTTCTCTGAAAGATTCCTGAAGTTGTCAGCTTGGTTCTCTTAGGGCTGTGAATCATTTAGCAGCAGCTACTACAGATCTGTCAGATCTTAGGCGTTATACAGAGGACTCGTTCGTTTGGTCCCTGTCTCTATCTTATCTGTTTTCAACAGCATTACAGCTTCTCTTATATTCTATAGGCACTGATATTAAGGCGATTGCTGACTGTACAGTGTGTCTGAGGAAAGTTGGGATTCTGCAGAGGTAATGAAAAACATACTGCTTTCCTTAAAGGTGATGGTGCCATCTGTAGTGGTGAAAAGTGATGTCTTCCCCTTACTGTTTGACTGATCTTCCTTAGGCTTGTGGAGTTATAAGTTCTTTCACAGCAGAGAGGATCATACACAATGTAGAGATAAACACATACACATGGACACAGACTACTTTTGAGCATTACTGGATCGGCTTTGTTGCATCCTTTCTTTCTATCCTGTCCCTTCCACTTACATTGTTGTGCCTGTTACTTGGAACCTTAACATTCAATGCAATCTATACTTGTGCTCATCTCTGAAGGCTCTCTAGGTAGGAGGTTACACCATTGTCTTCACTGTCTCAACTCAGCTGGAGAATTGCTTGATATGAGTGGCTTAATTCTCTGCTGGTGTTATTTTGAGATCAAACGTCATATGCTGCTCTGTAAATATGGTGTTGTGTAGCAAAAAAAATCTTGGGCCATTCCTAATTCCCTACAATAGCATTTCATTCTTCAGGATTTCTTGGTTGGAAATGCATACACATCCATATTTTTATGATGGATAGTGATATTGTCGTGTTTCAGAAACACCAGTCACGATGTGTACAGGGAGTACACAAAGTAGAAACACCAAAGTGGGAAAAGAAAATATACCCAGGAAAGTCCAAATATGTGGGCACCCCTCCTGAAGTGTGACAATAAGCTTTAAGGCTGTTGAATAAATCAGTAAAAGGCAAAGGTAACGCAATCCATAGCTTGCATTTTGTATTTTGTAGGAAGGACAGGAAGGAATTATTGTATCAGTATTTGAGGAGAGAACATGAACTGGCTTAACTCTGTCATTGTTACAGAAAATTTAAGGTGGGTATTAGAGTGTTATTTTGTGTTTGTGTTTTGTTTTGTTTGGGTTTTTTTGGTGCATTTTTTGTTGTTGTTCTTAATGGTTTTCATTTTATAAGAACAATTCCCAGATTGTTAGCTGAAAAACTCTAAAGACTTAAACATTTGATATTCTGAATAAAGACAAATATATCTGGGACATCTTAAGGCACTAATATAATATCTGTTGCTTTTTTCATTGCTAGAGACGTGTATTTATTCCTGCAGCCCACTCTTTGAGCTACCTCCTTGCTGTCCTGAATAGCTGATTATTAGGTTGCATACAAAGTAAGAAGCTCCTAAAAGGGAGTCAAAATGACATTTTGAGTAATTTGGGGGATCACTGGATGGAAAGTTAGTCTGATGTTTTACATCTGAGTAATGGATATAATTAAGTTTGTTAGGTATTCATTTTTTAGACTTACAGTAGTGGTTTTTAAGCATTATTTGAATTAAAATTGCATGCAACAAAAATTGAAATGGCATCAGAATTCCATAAATTTATATAATCTATTTTTCTTGTCTTTGGTTGGTTCACGCCTCCCACCCCACCTTTTTTGGTTTCCTTGAAACTTCTAATTTTGTCACAGTTGTGATATAGTTTCCCCAGACGTTAACACTGGATTCAAATGCACTGTTAGAGCTGTGGTTATAAATCCAGCCAATGCTCATACTATGCAGTGATTAACTAGTTCCTGCAACTGCATAGATCTCCACTGATAGCTATAGCCTGCAAGGTGAAGTGATTGTTCATAACTACTGAACAGATATTCCCATACATCACTGCATGAAGACATCAATCCTTTTCAAGGTTAAAAGGATATTTCTAAAAACAGGCATTGCTGCAGTTCACAAAGGCAGTAATACAAGCAGGTTTTCATTTTTTAATAGTTTTGTTGCTGTTGGAACTTTTTAAGTTCAGGAGAAAAAGCATTTTAAGTGTGCTAGCCAACAGAAAAAAGATATGTAGCATACTTGCAGGATACATGTCTTCTGGCTCATCTGTTAATTTGCTGAGTTTTCAACAGCAGAAACCTATATTTGATGGGAAATGCAAACATGGCTGCCAATTCCATCTACTTTCCTTCTTTTGGACTAATCTTCTATTTCAAATGGAAGTGAAATATCTTCCTAGCTGTATATATCCCTTAGTTTTTTTTCTTGACAAATATACTGCAAAATACATAAATCTAGTGAATGCTTTTCCAGTATCATAGATGCAAATTCAAGGAGTTTGTTTCCAGTTCTACTGGCGATGTAAGTACCTGGCTGGGTGTAGATTCAATCTCTCTTGAGGCTACCCCTTTCCTATTACTGAGATTTAACACACGTGAAGTGTTCCTTATTGCATAAGCTACTGTCATATCCTTCCTTACTGGGAAGGAAAACTGACTTCATAAATGAGGCATGTACATCTAAATGTGTATTCAGTTTCCAGTGTTACCTAATGTATTTTTGTGTCATTTTAGGCAAAGGAAGCATTATTCGTATTCTGTGTAAAGCAGCAGTTTATATTTATGTCTCAGAGCTATTCAAGGAGAACAAATCCATTAGTATATGTAAGAAGTTTGAAAGCTGCACTGGCAAGAATCATAAAAATATAGACAAATAGCAGAAACTTTTCTGCATGAAAGAAATTTGAAAGTTATGGGATTTGGTCCTTTCTTTTCTCTCTCTTGCTTTTGTAATTATCTGTTGTCTAGATAAATTCTGTAATATCAAAATGGAACCTAACATCACCATAATATCAAGGAGAAAAGCATGTAAACCCAAACTAAATAATTTTATTCATGGTATTGCAATAATGTACTCCAACCTCCTTTAATCAGGGTTTCTTTTCTTTTTTTTCACATTCAAAGAATGTATTATTTCCTTCCTGAGATCACATACTGCACTCCTAAATGCACAAGGAGCTTTCCTAGAATGTACAAGAAAAGCCATTAATTATTTTGACTTAAAATCAATTTAAACACAGTCCCTTTGGAATATTAGTATTTGTCAGAGCATTTTTATGTCCCTAGTGATCTCAATGGAGTATCAGAAACTCTTATAACTCTCTAGGTCTTTGTTCAGCTTCATTTGCAGATTATTATTTTTTGTACAGGAAAAATGCTATCCTTTCAAAATTATATTCCTTAACTCATGAATTGGCCTTGATAGAGGAAGAGAGTACTCTTTCATGGAGAATTTCAGTACAGGAAAGATATGGACTTGTGGGAGGGGGTTCAGAGAAAGGCCACGAAATGATCAGCAGGATGGAGCACCAGGGAGGGTTGAGAGAGATGGGGTTGTTTAGCCTGGAGAAGAGAGAGCTCTGAGGAGATCTTACTGTGACCTTTCAGTTCTTAAAAGTAAGAAAGATGGAGAAAGACTTTTTAGCGGGGCCTGTTGCAACAGGGGTAATGGTTTTAAACTAAAAGAGAGGAGAGTCAGGCCGGATGTGAGGAATAAATTCTTTATAATGAGGGTAATAAAATACTGGAGCAGGTTGCCCAGAGAGACATTCAAGACCGGGCTGGATGTGGTTCTGGGCAACCTGATATAGTTGAAAATGTCCCCATTCATTGCAGGAGGGTTGAACTAGATGTCTTTTGAAGATGCCTTCCTACACACAAAATATTTTGCAGCATGCAAATATGTATATTAGAACTTTCTGGAAGTGAAAATACTCTTGAGAATGAAATCACAGTTTTGGCAGTACCAATTTATTTTAAATATTTTGTTAATATTATATCTTTTCCTATTAATCAGTCACCACAATTAATGCATAAAATAAGGGACTTTTTCAGGTATTAGGTGAATTTTAGACATAAATCTGAAAATAAATACTTCTCTTGGACTTCAGGGTTAAAGTAAATGCCCAAGACTCAGTAACTATGATCCTTCTTGACTTGAAACAGTTAACTATAGACTTTTGTAGCCATAAAGGAGCAAATTTGACTTGTTGTATAACAAGTCTCTGGAAGCCAAGGTCAGATCATCTGTCTAAAGTTCTCTTCCCCTTAACAGCCAATTTAAATATCAGTATAAATAATTTTTGCATAACATTCTGTGTACAATTTTGTTAGCTCTAAGATTGAAGAAATTTGCATGAATTTGTTTTCTTCTAACAAAATGGCTGTGAGAATTGTATGAAAATAATAAATGGAAGAGCTGGCTGAGATCAGAACGTCTTTGAAGAAAATCTCAGAATCAATCAAGCCTGGTCCATATCTGTCTTTCAAAATTTGATTTCCTAAAAGCATGTTATGTTCTTGCTAGTGGCCCTCTCACCCATCCTGATGCTCCAGAGCATGTTCTCAGTTGGTGATGCAGACTCCCATCTGGAATTTTGGAGGCTTCAGCTCTGCACTCTGGGTTACTGCTCATCACTGTTACCTTCACCAAAATGATTCAGCAGTTTTTCCCAAGGAGATTGCCAAGATGCAGGTTTCTGTTTCATTTTTAGTTTTGGTGGTTTTTTTTTCACTTGAACTCTATGATATCATAGACCTCAGGTATCATAACCATATGCAATAATTATTTGTCACTATTATAATAACTATATTGTCACTAGTATAATAACTGCACATAACCTGAATATTTTCCACAATAATTAATCTGTTGATTCAACTAGGTAGCTTTTAATGAAATGCTGCTGTCATTTCTTTTCTAACATGTTAAATTCTGGAGGTTTCAATCTTACAATTTTGCATTTGCATCTTTGATTGCTTTTTTCTCACCTTTGCTCTTATTGTAAAGCCATTAAGCGTGCTTGTTGCAGTGCACTGTGAGAGGCTGTTCTAACTTCTGAGCTACACATATGGTTGTAGGTTCATTTGAAACCCTGTTGGTTATTAGGTGTGTTGGGATGCTAATAGGTTAAAACATAATTCACTATTGACCTGATTTTGCATTCTGAGGATAAGAGATGTTTGTGAATCAGGTGGCCTGCATAGAGATTATTCTAGAGACTGGTGCTTGCTTATTTTTTAATCTGTTCTGCACATTCTGTACATTCTGAAATCCAAAAGGTTGTACCGGGTTATGAAGAGATGTAGCAAAAGATATAATTTATTTCAGTGAAACTTACAACATAGTGTTGATTAAAAAAAACCCAACCTCAGAGCATAGAAAGTTCATTATGAGGATTTTGTGGGAGGGGTATGGCTGGAGGCTTAAAACACTGGATTTTTGTCATTATCTCTTCCTCCTTGTAAGCTCTCTAATACTTCCCAATCCCTGCCACTGAGTGACCTTTGCTTAGAGAGTTGGATGGCTGCCCTTGACAGAGCCTTACAGTTAGAACACAGTAATGACAGCTGAAAAATCGCCCATATATCAGACAAAATAAGAAGAAAGAGGGTAAAGAAGAAACTGCATTTTTCCTTATTTTTCCTCTCCTTCTGTACAGGGGACACATCTGATTTTTCAAAGAGTGTGAAAGAGTTTTCCAAATTCAGTGAATTGCAATGACAAATAAGCATTTAATTTACTTCATTTTAAAATTCTTCTTTAAGGCTTCAAGCATTTTGTTTCTTTGTCTTTACTTTTAGAAGGCTTTAGAAATGCTTTGCCATACATTTTATGTGCTTCTTCAACTAAAATATTTCACAAGAAATTGAATAGTCTCAGTGTAGGTACCTAATAAGGAATAGATTTTGCTATATAGAACCAGCAAAATAGGGGCAATGGTAAGTGTATGTTGTCTGTAGTTGATGGTACATGACAACCTGTATTGCGTTTACTTAACATGTTAATCTTTGCAACCACAAAACTGAAAACATACTGTTGTTAAGACTTTGACCATGAGTGAAAACACTTTTTCTTAAAAAAATTAAAAAAATTAGTGATTTTAACTCTTGTTTCTATTTAATAACAGTGACTTAAAAGAAGAGTAGTATGAGACTATCATGTTGTTGAAAATTAGTATGAAGTGATTTAGATGAATATAAGGTATTTGAAGTGAGATTTAACCCATTAAAACATAAGGGAAAACTAGTCTACATCAAACCCCACAGGGAACATTCTCAGTAATAGGTTCTGCTGAGACTGAGGTATGGTATATGAGCAGTCTTTGTTGGTGAGAGATACCATATTCACTTCCTGCCCCAGTACCAATTCAGGCAAGTAGTATCTTGCACGTTCTCATTCCAGGTAGGCCCAGAGAATATGTGATCATTTAATGTTATCTATCTGAGAAGATCTAGTCATCTAGGTTTCCTTTATGACAACATCTGGCAACTCTTGAATAAGTATCTCTATGTAAGAGGATGAATAATTCTCTGGGATTATAATATTCCCCCATTGACCAGGAAAAGATACAAAATGACTGACTGACTGACACCCTTGATTTGGTTGCTTAAAAACAGGGGAAAGCAATTTTACTCTCAGAATGAGTATGAGTTGCATAAATTAAAGCAACCACTGAAGCTACACTATTTTAAACCAGAGTCTGGGGTATTACAATTCCAAAACAAAACAGAGAAGTCAGGGTTGGTTGTTTCCTAATGCTGTCTGATAAAAACAAGGTTATTAGAGTATTAATTCTATTTTCTGTGAGTAACTGTTGCCCTACTGGGAAAATACACACTTTTAGATTCTTGTAATAAGGGCTTTTGCTGTTTTAGCTATATAGGGATCTAGTCAGCATTCACAGAAAATGCCAGTTTAGGAATAAGAGAATATTTAGAAGCCAGATTTGAGACTGAAGCAATAAGGTAATAATTCTGTAGTTCCCACTCCTGGAACCTGTTCCAGGCACATGGGGATCCTCATATACATCCCTAGAATTAAAAATGGACTGGATATTGGTGAAAAGCTTTTTTCCTCCCAGAAACTCAATGTAACTATGACGTCTTTATTAAAAATGACATTTCTTTTTCCTCTCTAACTTTTCATTAAAAGGAAAGTGTCTTGTAGGTGTGTGACAGAAGATAGACAGTAGAAGTTGAAATGCAGACTTTGGAAAATACCTGGAAAAGTGCTATATGACTTAAAAAGTAGTATGGCCATGAATCCAGATGTGTTTGGCACAAATTCAGTAGCTTGATAATTTTTTTTTTTCCCCAGTAGCAAATGATTACTGTTTTAACCAAAATTTTATATCTGTATTCTTATACCAGATTTTCATTCACATGAATAAGACTACAGGGAACAATTTGATTGCAGAGACTTCTTTACTATACATGGGATAATTTATGTTGGAAGGGATGAAACAGGGTCAAGTTATTTTAAGTTGCTTGCTGCAGTGTCCAGTTGAATGCTGACTATCTCCAAGGATGGAAATGACATCACCAGTCTGGGCTCCTGTTCAGTGTTTGAGCACCCTCACAGTTAAAAACCTCTTACCTGAAACCTGTTTGGAATTTTCCATGTTGCAATTTGTATGTGTTGCATCTCATTCTGTCACTACCTGCTTCTGAGAGGAGTCTAGCTCTATCTATCTTCACCTATACTTTCCATGAGGGTGTGATCGAAGAGGGAAGTAAGATACATGCGCATACCTCATATGTGGTAAGATACGCCCATACCACTGTCTTTTTCAGACTGAACAGCCCCAGCTCTGACAGTCCCTTCCTGCAAGTAGTATGCTCTAGCCTTGTAATTGTGTTGACTCTCCGCCGAACAGTCTTCTGCAGCTGAACCTGCTACAGTATGCCAATGACTTTCTTGACTGAGAAACCTAAAAGTGGACACAGAGCTTGGGACACAGACTGTGGACGCAGTCACAGCTGCTGAACTGTGGGGGATTTCCTTGACTTTCTGGCTATATTCTCACTGAGGCAGTTCAGTATGTTTGGCCCTGTGCTGAAAAGCCGTGCTATAGGCCTGTGCTCAACTTATTGTCCACCAAGACACCTAGGTCCTTTTCTGCAAAGCTGCTCCCAAGCAGACATCCTCAGCCTATTCTGTTGCTTCCAGATGCAGGATTTTGCATTCATTGTTGTTGAACTTCACGGAGGGTCATTTTTTCAGTGCGTGGAGATATTCAGGGTCTCTGAAAGGCAGCCCTGCCTTCCAGTATGTCAGCTGCTCCCCTCCACTCAGTATCATTCATGAACTTGCTGAGGGTGCTTTCTTGTTCTTGAATGAGGTGATTTCATTAAGAACTGCAGTTAATTTTAGTATCATTCTGAGGAAGTGAAAGTCTAAATAGCTCATGCTTGCATTAGGTGTGACAGATTTTAATTTTTGCTTTAAGGCTTCAATCTGGAAAGAATGACATTGGTTTCAGAAGAGTCGTATGATTGAAGCAGAACTTACATGATGTGATTAGGCTAAGATTCATGTGAAAGGATTATAGAGATATGCAATAGAAATGTTACTGCTGATATAAAGAAAGAATTAACGGGAATGTTTGAGTGTGAAAGCACCAGAGGAAGTGGTGAAAGGAGAGATAAAAGAATTACATTTGTCGATGGCATTTAGATTAGTATTTTAATAAAATCATAGCACATATGCATGCACTTTCTCAGTAATATTCAGTTTAGGAAAACAAAAGGAAGACTAAACCAAAGGATAGGATATAGGTAGCAAAGAAGATTGAAGCATAGAATCATAGAATCATAGAATAGTTAGGGTTGGAAAGGACCTTAAGATCATTTAGTTCCAACCCCCCTGCCATGAGCAGGGACACCACACACTAAACTATGTCACCCAAGCATGTTGTTTAATGAGTCAGAGAGGTGGCAGAGGATTAAAACTTTACAGTCATTGTGAAGTCATAAACTGCAGAAAAGGTACATCCAAAAGCCAGCATATTGACAGCCTATGAGGGACCCAGAAGACACAATAAGAACTGATGTTCCTTAATCTCCAGGTTCACCACTAGTCATCTTGCACAAACTACTTGGATAGGTGCATCTTTGTTCTTGTGAGCATTTAACTATGAAAGAATGAGTGCATGAGCAAAAAATGTCTTAAAATTAGAATATCTCATCCTGTATGGCCTTTCATTGAAGGTTGGTATGTTATGTTACACATTTCAATTCACTGCACACTTAAAGCAAAAACTAACAATAGTAGCACCTGGAAAACTTTAGATGCATTTTTTGTTTTTGAAAGTGGAAAAGGAGGAGGAAGAAAGGTATCCATCAGACAGGTAGCAGTTGCCTCTGCTGGTGCAATGCCAAAAGAGGCTTAAATATGTAATGACGACATGAAATCCAGAATGTCATGTGGGTTTTAATAAATAAGTACTTTTGCAATTCACCTTCATGTACTTCAGTGCTAAGGAGGGAAAGAAGTGATTCGCCAAGTTTCTTCCCTCAGTTTTTGGTTATTTGCTGGCTACTGCTTCATTTACCTTCCCGCTGTTCTACTTAGCGCTCCATTAATCTCCCAGCTGCTCTGCTTCTGCTCTCCTTAAGATACGCAATGGGAAAAAAAGGAACAAACCCTAGGAATCCACAGAATGAGCTTCCTGCAATGGAAAGGAACAGAAGATTGTGGCAACCAGAATAGAAGGTCTTGTGGAAACAATTAGCAAATCCTGGCTGATCTCTTCAGAAACAGGAAAGGTATACCTGCACTTATGAGAGTGCTTGTTTATTCTGGTCACCAAAAAGCACATTTTTCCACCCTCACCATGTGTTTTGCGTTACTCCATAAATACCCTGAATGAGAGAAGGGGTGCTTGTTCAGTGAAGTACTATGCAAGAAAGTAAGACAACAAAATTTGTCACTGTAGTTTTGAGTACTCCCGGTGGTTCCCAAGATAACCAAAATCAATCATTGTGAATCTAACAAAACTCAAAGCTTGCACTTGGTCCCCCGAGGGCTGCATATTCTAGCTTGTTTGGCAGCTCTGTTACTTGCCTGTCTAAAGTAAGCAACATGACAGAACAATTGTCTGAAATCTTTGGTTTGAAGGGCATCATCTAAACACAGACTCCTGCTGTGATTCCAGGACATGCAGATGCAACAATTTTCAAAGTTTTTGCACCTGGTTAACTGTTACTGTGCTGGCAAAAGAATGGGAGTAAAGGCTGCTCCTATGCATTTCTGCTGCTGCTTATTTTTTGTATTCTTGCCACATAATGACTAACACAGGCAAACAAGGCTTGATAGATATTCTTTCCTAACAGTGCAGATGAAAGCTGATGAATGTGATCGTAGCATAAAGCACCCCTGTTGAAAACTTGCGCCCACAACTTACTTGGATTCTCCACTTTTGCTAATCTGCAATGCTGACTGCTGCTGCGTATCAAGGAGTAATGCCCTTTATCTTAGTATGCTTTCTGCATCCCTTGATGCATCCCTTGACTTTGAAGATACATTCAAACATTTGATGAACATTTAAATTCATAACACTTGATTTTTAGGTATGGATAAAAAGGGTAATCTTGCAAACCATTCTAAGTCAGAACTTCTAATTTGAAACCCCCTTGATAAGTGTCCTTTAACCTTTTATTGTTGAAAGAATAAATCTGTCAATTTTGGCCAAAATTGTAAATGTCTTCCAACAAAAGGGTGTGTAAAAGAAAGCAGTTATAAAGTGTATTGATCTAGTTATAGAGTATATTGATCCATCTGGTTCTACACAGTAAAATTACAGTGAAACAACAGTGGATCCTTGGTCACTCTTCTGGTCTGATTGTTAAGAATCATGGCCAAATGGAGAGTTCTCAGGTAGAAACAGGAAGGCTTGAGTTAGATTATTTGTGACTGATACAATAGCTAATAGGTGATAAAAAAAATTCTGTTATGGTACAATGAGAGGAGGAAAATAAGCCTATCCCAAGAATGAGGAAACCTTACCTTAACTGTGTTTATTGCTTTTGCAAGAAAATTGACTTCTTTGCGTTAAGTCCAGCACTTAATGATTGTGACATTTCTTTAATAGTTTTTCTTCAAACTACCTGGTAAACAAAGTTAGAGAGTTCATGTTACTGCATCCGAATCAAGCATCAAGTTAGAGTATCTGAATCATATGCTTACATTGTTTAAAATATGTTTTGGTTTATTTTCTGGGTAAGAATCAACATTTAGACATTGATCTGAGGTGGATCTATTTTTCTTTATAGTGAGAATTCTCAAAAAAATACCTATGGCCCTTTCAACCTGAATTGTATGATTCTAAAAATAACTTTTAGAAAAGATTTTATTAAGAGGAAAAAATTAATAGCTAATTTAAAATGAAAGAATATGTAAGGAAACAAAAAAAAGAGGGTTTATAAACAACTGTCCTCTCCTGTTTCCGGACCTACCTGCAAGGTTTAATGTCTTTTGTGTTGCACAAAGTCTGTGTGGTCCTCTGGTGTGTAGTCCACCAGAAGAACCTGGTTCTGTTTCTTTCCTGTTCCTCTCTGAAATGTCTTAATCCCTTTACTATGCTGGGGCTTTTTCCATCTTCAGTCTCATTCTCTGCCTCTTCCTATCTCAAACTCTGCGTGCCTCATGCTGATCTAAAAAGCTTTTATCCATCAGCATATTCTCTAGAGCAGAAGTAATCTGCTTCTCTTTTCAGAGGATTCTCTGTGATCCTATTGGTCCCACTTTGAGCAAATATTAGTTTCAAGTGCAGAAACAAAACAGATGCTATCCATTGTATTGATTCCTTGTTGGTGTTTCCATACTCTAAAAACAGATGTCTTAATTAAATTTTACACTTTTTCCATATGTAAGAAGACTTAATTGGCCTTTGAAGCATTTGTTACAATGAAGATACAGCTCATTATATATCATAAGTGTATTAAAAGATCTTCAAATGTCACAAGAGATGTAGAAGAAAGCCTTGATATTAAGTGAAGTATTGCAATCCATATGGCCTCAATCCTAGACATACATGACATGGATTGGGCTGTTTCATCCTATCTCTTCTCTTTTACCTTATGAACATGTAAGGTTTTCTTTTCATCTGCCTTCAGAATATTCTCCCTATCTGTCTCAGCTGGTGGGTAAATATGGTTTTGATTGCAACAGATGGGGCAACAGGTAAAAGCATGCATTTGAAAAACGTCCTTTCATTTTAGTGATTTTTGTGGCTGCTCCTGACAGGACAGAGGAATCCAAATGATCCCGGTAGACATTTATGGACTCAGATAATATTTCTGCATCTGATGAATGCTGTAAACTCATAACTTAGTTTTAACTATAGATTCACAAACAAGTATCTGTAATACTGATGCATATGTAATAACAATTAAGTTGTTTGAAATGAGATTTAACACAGCTGAGAGATTCAACCTTGTATTACAGACAGCTTTTAAAGGGTCTAGGGTAATGGTGCTTGTAAAAGCTTCTGGACAATAATGGACACACTGGGCAAGAACATAACTAACTGTGGGAAAGTAATGTAATTCCATCTCCTGCTTAGCTGTTGTATTTGCTTAAATTGATAATTTTTGCCAACGGCTTTAACTGTTGGCAGCTGAAATCAAGTAGATTCTGGGGAATCCTGCGCCAACTCATTTGAAGTCAGTGACAGGTAGTCGCATAAAGTTAAAAAAAGCAGAGATTGTTGTAGAGACAGCCTTAGATTAAATATTGTTTGCTAGGTTTAATATTTTGATTGCTTTTGACTAATCGTCTCTTGAGTAACCATATCATAGTTCTGTTAGGAGTCCTCCTAGTTGACACTGGTTTTCATACCATAATATAATTGATAGACGCCTGTGTCAGAAATCGCTAGGCAGCCAAATAAACAATATGTCCTTCTGTCTGTTCAGGAGTACTGTAATGTTCAGAAATATTGATCCCCTGTGCCAGCTAAAGCCATAATGAGGATAATACCAAATGAACCAAAAGCTGCTTCAACATGTCTCATCTATTACCCGAAGAATTGTAAAGTTAGTACCATATTGACCTTGTTGTGACACACTAAAAGTTACTGCCACTGGTGCTGCTAGGTATTTTCAAACACATGCAGTTTATGGGAAAGAGAAAAAAGAAAATATTTAGCTAGGCCACAACTGGTTTACTTTTTACCGATTTCCTCTTCCTGCT
>NW_009932152.1:30934-52665 GCF_000696875.1 Nestor notabilis
CTCAGCAATAAGGCATCAAAATTATTTTAACAGAGTATGACAAAAGCATGTTGTTGACCAACGTTTTGCTGTTATGAAGGATTTTTCAGCTTTTGGATTGTTACCTCTGCCCTTGTCCCCTTTCCCCCCTCTGCTTAATTTCAGACTTGGTGAATGCTTCACTTACGGCAGTGTTCCATGCTTAATGCAGAAGACTGTCAGAAGTAATGTAATGACGATCATCTGAATTCACTGCTCACTCTTAAAAACTCTTTCACTGAAGGAAATCTTCATTTTCATTGAAATTCTGTTCAGTTATGGAGTTTACGCCATGCTAATTATGAATTGAAAAAATATCAAGCTGGAGATGGTAATATAGAATGACTGATTAAAAGTGAAAAAGATTAAAAGGCTCTTCATGAAATACATACATTTAAAATATAAAATGTATCATCATCTGGATTTTTGCTATGCCAAAAGAACATCTAATGAAACTAGTAAAATGTAATTTGGTGTATTGTTTTTAAACATCAAGTAGCTTTAAGAAAATAAGTAGATGTATAAGCTGGTAATGGATGTTATTCTCAACTCATTGCATTGATTGTATTAGCATTATTTGGAGTTTTGCGTTAATACTGAATGATGAAAAGAATCTTTAATTATGGCTTCACTGATAAAGAAAAGAATTGCCTTTGAGGAACAGCATTTGTATTGTTCATCGGCCAAATAGCACTCATCCAGCTGCTGACTGGGCACAATTCTTGTGCGGGTTATTTCCAGTGGAAAGCTGCTCTGTGGCTGTTGTGAGATATTTTGAACAGAGGACAGTGCAGCCATGTAGGTATAATCTGAGCTATGCTGCACTGCTTGGTTCCTAAGGTAAGGAGAGTCCCTGGGCTGTTATATTTAGTAGTGTAGCAGTAACCTTTGTGTGATACAAGATTTTCTCTATAAGCCTTTTAAAAACTTCTTGGAATTAATTGGTAAAATAAAAATCTCTCTTTACATCTTTTTTATTTAAAACATAATAGATTGCATGCAGAAAAATAGTGTAGCACCACTAAGTATTCAGATTTTAAAAGCTTTGGTACTTTGAACTATATTTTTTGTTTTGAAACTTGGCTTAGGTTGAAGCTGATTTTTATAAAAATAGCCTTATCTGATTCTTTAAGACTTTTTATTATTGGCTGTCATTAATCCTTTTCCCAAATATCCCCATGTATTCCCATCTCTATCAAAACCACCTCCAGTGCCCACATACATTAATGCTTATGTGCCAGGCCCTACAAACTGAGTTCTGGTAGGACTAAAGCCAGGAGATGGACAGCATAAATCACAGTCAGGGCTCAACTACAAAACTGTTCATGAAGTTTGTTCTTTTTTAACTTAGTATTTGCACTGAGACATGACCTGTTCCCATTTTTACAGGTAGGTGACTTCTCCCATAAACTGCATTTTTTGAACTGGCCAAGGTCATAAACTGTAACCAAAATGAAAGTCCAGAAAACTGCCTCTGATGTTACACAGCTAGGAACAGTTTTTCTTGTCAATATCATTAATAAAAAAATGCACAGTGACGGTGGTGCATCTTCAAATTTGAAATAACTAGTCAATAATTCTGAGAATATACCTCATCTTCTCTGCATTTAGCTTGACTTGCGAGTAAAGACTGTTAAGCTGCAGATACTGAACTTACAACTAATAAATGGAACATTCTAAAATCTTCCTACCTCTTGGCTTTTTATTAGGTCTTTTACATCTGCTTATCTCTTTAGCATATATTCAATGGTGGTTTTTCAGCTGGATGTGTCTGTGTGAAACTAAGTTACTAGAACTAGTTCTGAATGGTATAAATATACTGTCTGGAGTCTAGTCTCAAATAAATCTGAGAGAAAAGCATGGATGTGGCCATTATTGATGTCAGAATTTTATCTGGGTTGTTTAATACATTCATGCACACAAGTGCACAGTTAGCTCTAAGTTTCAGATTTTTTATTTTTTTTTTCTTCAAACGAACAATGAAACTCTTTGTGTTTAATTTGCACATGTGATTCTACAGTGAGATCTCCAAAGAATCCAATTGTACAATACCAAAAGTAGTAAAACAGAGAATGAGCGTGTGGTTGCAGACTATTTTGAGCTCAGTTTGAGAAAAACTGATGAACACTGTGCTTGATATGTAAACCTTGGAATAAAAGTTTTAGCAGTAGCTTCTTGATAAGATTCTCAAGATTCTCATCTGTATATGTGTGTGTCATTCTTTTTTCTTTTCTTTTTCTCTCCAGAAAGAACACATACATCAAGCTGAGTCTTGCATATTAAGCTTTTAGGCAGTCTGTTGTGCAGTTTGTATTTTACTGTAAAAATCTGATGCAAATGACTTAGACTTGCATAGACAGAATGGGTGTGGGAACAGGACTATTACACCATTGCTTAAAATAAAACATAAACCTTGAAGCTACAAAGCTGTAGGCTTTAATCCTGCATATATACTGTCTGCATGCTTTGTTTTATTAACATTTACCAGTAAGGCTTTATGTTGCAATAATTACTGTGATAGTTGCTGAGATCAAGCAATAGGACAAGGCACAATGGTTTAAAACTAAAATGGGGGAGATTCAGGCTGAATCCAAGGAAGAATTCTTTATGATGAGGGTGGTAAGATACTGGCACAAGTTGCCCAGACAGATGATGGATGCACCATCCCTGGAGACATTCAAGGCCAGGCTGGATGCGGTTCTGGGTAACCTGATCTAGTTGAAGATGTCCCTGCTCATTGCAGGGAGGTTGGACTACATGACCTTGGAAGGTCCCTTTCAACCCAAACTATTCTGTGGTTCTATGACTTGCACAATTGTGTGAATATACTGTCAGGTAAAATGTTATCTAGTCAGTGAAATGAAGTCCATTACTTTTGAACAGGAGTTTTATTTGTGGCTTTTGGTTACAATTAATGGGATGTTGTGGCTAGTTATTTTTCTGAACTAATGAATGTCTAGAAATCAGTGATGCTTACCTCAGCTGAACCAGCAAGACACTTCTAGACAACTTTCTAGGAAGTCGAGCTCCTTTATAATAACTCTCCTCTGTTAATCTCAGTAATTCCATACTGGTTTTTCTGTTATAGTTTGGCAAAGAAACATGTAATCTCAGTAGCAACTGAGTACTCTGCAGCGCTGATGGAGAAACATGTCTTAATATGCCCAAGGCTATTCTATCATCTGCCTGCTCCCATGGAAACTGTTAAGATTCTAATAGAACACAGCAGAACCAAATGGAAGGGATTGCATTAAATGAAATGATTTATAATACCCTTAAGGCTCTACTAGCATTTGAGAGAGATGGGTCTCAAAGGTGCTCTGGAGGGTAGCAGTCAGATTATTTTTTTCTTTATTAAAATTTCATTTAAATATCATGTTATTCATATGTAATGCAAATTTGTATAGATCTTCTGACAAATCTTCAGGAATGTAGCAAATGATAAGTTAAAACTTGGTTTCTTCTTGAGCTGGTGTTACCTAGTAAGAGCTGTGTATTGATGGTATAGGTAACACAGGAGTTGGAAGTCATCTTTTCAGAGAATAAAACCATCATCTTCTCTGTGGAAATCAAAACACTTTCAGGAGATGTCATGAGAAAAGAACTGTGGAGTTTGGGGTTTTTTTTCTCTCCTCCCTCCTCTTCCCTTCCCTCCCTCCCTGCTTTTCAGAACTTTGTTTTAAAGATGTGTGATGTGTTTAGTTCACTCTGAGTGAGAGGAAGCCAACTTTGATAATTTACTGTAATGGGACACACTGCCCCCCACCCCATGACCCTGTAAACTGGGTTTTTACTTCAGTGACAGTTGTATATTTTTAATAATTCTGAGAACCAGGTCTTCACATTTGGAGTTCTGAATTTAAATACAATTTTTTTGGTCTCTATTACTAGATTAAAAAACAAACCACTTTTCATGGGATTTAGACCATTTGATTTTCATGGTTCTAAATATAGACACAGGCAGCCATGTTTGAGCAATTACACCTGAAACACCCCTTCCTTTTCACAGCGATAAGGGATAAGATGTTAAGAAGTTCAGAAGGCTTTGTTTTCAGTCAATAAAACTGTGTTTGCAATAGTTCAAAATATTTCAGAGTCTATTGAAAATCTACTGAAAATAAGTTGCTGGTCCTTGTATCTTACTTAATTTCCAATGTGAGGAGTTACGTTGCTCTTTTGCTAGGTTATTCTTTACTGAATTATTATTTACCTCAAGCACAGCAATGAATTTTCTATGTATTGTTAAATGCTTGATCCTCTTTCTTTCCATAGACCATCATTCAACAGTGTTATAGTCTTGGCGTTGTATTTTAGTTTCTGTTGACTGTATTACAGAGCTGGCATTTCTCAGGATGAAAGGTGCTGAGTATGCAGTATTTCTTTAACCACAGTCTTTAACCACAGGGTGGTTTCACTTGATGTTAATTCTAATGATATCCACATAGCTAACTTTTTATTGCCATAAGGTATGTCTACATTTCTTTTTTTAATTGCAGCGGTGTTGATTTTCATTGGTCCATGCATATATATATATATATATATTTTAATTTTTTTTTGTAGTTGAAGTTCTTCCATCATTCACAAAACCTATTTCAAAACCTCTTGTTTCAGCCAAGGAAAAAAGGTGAAAATGTGTATGTGCATGAAGGGAAAGAAAGCTTGCCTCAAAATCAGTAGGCATTTGTTATTCCTTAAATTTTGGGCTTTGACATTGGCAAGAAAAATATCTCTATTAAATACAGACCTCACTCTTACTGCAACCTGTACTCAAACTAATTTTTTCCTATCAGCAGGTGAGGTACTAGTGCAGGGGAATTGCGGAGGAACATTCAGCCAGGCACAATATAAGGGAGGGAGCACGACAGGGGAATGGAGATAAGAATATCCCCATGTTGCCTCCTCACATCCTCAGAAGTCACCTGTAAAACTGCGGTCTCAGAGCTTGGGAGTTATAAAGAAAGCTTGGGAGGTGATAAAGAAAGGGAAAGGAGGTAATGACATCTAAGAAGCAACAGGATTTAGTAAAAACTGGGGCAGTGCATGAGGACAGGAGCAGCACGGAGACTATGAAAGCTGATGTCGTTGGGACTAGGAGAGCTTCCTGGTGGAGAAGGTGGCTAGGATCTGTGATCTCAGTCTCTCTGTTTGGTCTCTTGGGTGGTAGTTGGCCATAGGCACAGTAAAGAGTGGGGAGAGAAATAGGCTGCCTCAAAAAAGTAGTAAATATTTTCGCAGCTTTGAGATCAAAGGATTTTAAACTTCTGGATGAGAGGAAAGGCTTGGCTTTGCTTGCTAGGAGGTTTGATAGATCGGGCTATCCCTTATCAGCAATAGCAGCGTTTAGACCTGTGTACTGAGGAAAGAGCCTTTTCAAAGAAACTGGCCTGCCATTTGAGCATTTTCTCTCCAGATCAGTAGCAGTTCTGAAAATCCATAGATTATGAAACTGGTAAGGTTTGAAAATGCAATACAAAATATGAATTTAAAATATTTTAAAAGGCTGTCATGATTTATTTCCTTTTACATTCTCTTACAATGGAATTGCACTGCTTTAAATCTCACTTTAGTGTTCTGGAATTCAAAATGTATTTGTCAGCATTATGTGTTTCTTTTTACTGTGTATGCAACATATGTTTTATAAATATGTTGTTTAGAAATATGGAGAATTTGCAAGTATAAAAAATATCATTTTATTACTTCTTAAAAAAAGTTATTAGCAACTGGGAGCAACCTCTGAGCATAAGTGTAGCAGACCAGGAGAGGGAAAGTATTTGCTACAGTAAGTTAGTAGAAGATGAAAACTCTGCTTATCTGTTTGCCAGTTCAAAGGTCGTAAAAGACAAGCTAGAGCAATATTATTTCCTGGTGAAGCTCATGTGGTGTGACCTCTAACTGTGGAAATGGGTATCTGAATGTAGAATTCAGGTGTTTGAGAAACAGAGTCATTTTCATATACATACTCATCTGTGTGCAAAGACAGTATTTTTATTGAAAATTGTGTATGTAATTGGAAAAACCAGATGAATGTACATCGCTATTCCAACTGATATTTCTTTCCTGAAAAATGCTTTTCTTCTACTGGTTTTATACAGGCATGTTTATTCAAGCCAGCTGCATACAAAACTTATTTTTGTAGGGTTCTTGTTTTGGTGAAAATAGTATCTAAAAGTTTAGAAATAACTTTTTGTAATTTTATAAAAAAGCCAAGTCCAAAATAAGTAGGTATTAATTATGTGGATGAAATTGTGTGTAAGAGTTAACTCTAACTGTGCAATGTATTCAGTCCCTTCCCTAATCATCAAAAGGTAGTTTCACACAATTGCAGCAAGAACACTTTTAAAGGTAGCCATGCTCTCAAAGCACAGAGTGGTGGTAACTGCTGATGGGATGGGGGCCTAACATATTGAGTATTTCTTTTCTGTGAAACTAAACACAGAGCCAAAATACATTTCTTTGTCTTTAAAGCAGATTAATTATCTAGGTAATTGATAGGTAACATAGTGAAGATATTTAAGATGAAACGCAGTCAACTGCAAGAATTCTGTTCTTGTTTGGTAAGAGTGCGTACAGAATTTGGTACAAATATTAACATAGGTATACTTGCTCATTTATGTGTGTTTATTATGAAAACATGTATTTTTTCCTATTAGAAGGACACCTAAGGAACAACAGGATTGAGCAATATCTGGGGCAACATATGAGGACATGAGCGACTTGGGGAATCTAGGACAGCAGATGCAATTGAGAGCAGGAGAGATTCAGTTTCTACAGTTGGCTAGTTTGAAGAATTATACAAGCAAGTAAGAATTGCAGGATTAGGTCCATATCTTAGCTCTGTTTGTACAGTGTAATGTGGTAGAGCTGTTTGAAAGATGGCCAAACAGATGCACGAAAAAGCATTAAGATAAAATATTTTGACAGGTTTTTGAAAAATTTCTATGACTCCAATTTGGGAGCTGTAGAAATAAGACCACCATGGTGCAGAATCTAATGATAAAAAACTGCAAGGATACGAGAGCAGGCTTTTCATCTTTGAAATTGTTCTGCAAAAATGGATTGTGTTATTCTGTTGTGTTCTTGGTAATGACATGAATAGCTCCCTTTTAGTAGGTTAGACTGATGTCAGAACACCTGTTTACAGAAATGATTTCGCTGCAGTGTGGAAATTCAAGCCCTATGTATATATAGTCAAGGATTTGCTGATGATTCTGGTGAATTGTGCTTTCCTGCAGCCTGTATGCCCTTATCTGTCTTCTGTTCTAAAGATGGGAAGCTGGTGTACCGCTGCTTCTTGTGGGTACATTCAGAAGGTGTCACTTTCATACAATGATACCTGGTAAGTGCTCCATGCCACTTAATAAGAGGAGAGAAACAGATTTGCATAAGGCACTGTGGTGCTGTGCTGGGTTACAGAGCAAGTGCTAAAAAAGATTTTTATCCTAAATTCAAGATTTTTTAGTTATTCAGTTATAGAAGACAGTGTGCATTTTCCTGAGGAAAAGGTTAGTGAGATGAAGATATGAGTTACATGCCTGCTTTTGACCTTTGTGCTTTGTATCAGAGGAACAATTCAATACCGTGTAAAAATTGCTCACTTACTGCTGCCAAGACCAACATTAACATGTGGAAAACTTTCATACACTTGTAACGTTTCAAGGTTTTCATTGTTTATTCTTGTCTATGTTATCCCATTGCATCCATCCTCTCCACATTCTGTTTTTTCTCTTCATGTGGGGTGATGTTTTTTACACAGGTATTCTGGACAGGACTCTGTCAAGGAACCTCAGAAAGCCTCTAAAGATCAGACACTGGATGAGTAGATGGTGGATGGACAGAGACCTTAGCTTGAAAGAAGCTGGTGGGAACACTGTATGAACTCCTATACAGTAGGTACAGGCAGGAGGAGTACTTTCAGGATCAAGGTTTTTTAGGAGTTTCTCACTTCTACAGTGGTAGACATATGTAAGTCCATGTGTTGTCTTTTCTTTCCTCAAGACTTGTATATCCAGTCACTTTCTGTGTCTTGAAGCTGTTTCAAATCTTTCCTCCAAAGCTGCTCCAGTATAAGAATGCAAAACTGAAGTGTTTAAAGTGAAGCCTGATTGTAAGAGCCTTTTGTTATTTTCTGTGTCTCGTTCTATTATTATTCTAGCCCTGTAGTAAGCTCTTCCCGTCCCAAACTAAGTACATATAACATTAAATTGAAACAAAATTGAATTAATTTTATTAGTAGTTTAAGAGTACATGCTTTTTTCACCCCTCACTGTTCTCTGTTGGTGTTTTTTCCGAAATTGGAACAGCATGAAAAGTGAAAAAAAAAGGGAAGAAAATACACTTGGAGGGGTGTGCCTTGTCAGGGCAGAATGAGAGGAACTGCTGTGGGTGAATATAAGTCTTGATTACTTTCTGACAGTGGCGTATGCTCACTTGGATGGTTGGACACCCTTTGAATAGGGTTCTACCCGTAAGCAGTGCCTCATTCATACCAATACCTGTAGTTGTAGTTTGTTAACTGCACTCTCAATAGCTATAACTAATTATGCACATAAATTGCATAGGAGGAATAGAAACAATGTCATGTTAATGTAAGAAAGGACATCTTAACCAGTCATCTATTATTTTTTTAATAAATAGAGCTGTAGAATTTGATGATAAATTGACAATCAAGAGCTATAATAGCATGCGCCTGGGAGCAACAGCTTGATCAAAACGGCAAGTAAAGATGTATTGGAATAATTCAGGTAGCTCAATGCCATATGAGGAGAAGACGAACTCACATCTGGAAGTGATACATAAGAGATTTTTGAAAAAGATTATGTTCAATTATAGCACTGCTGTGGAAAGGAGGAAGTGAGATGTCCAGTAGAAGGAGGAAGATGTACAAAAAAGTGTTGAAGAACTATAGGCTAAGCTAGCCAATCCTTTGTAAGGAAAAGTCAGGGATATATTATGCCTCACCTTCTATATGACAAACGTATTTTCTGACTAGGGCACTTACCTGTTAATCTTAACCTGAAACAGTTGAGCCCAAAGTCATGAAATCTTTCTTAGGTGGGCACACAGACAGAATTATGTCACTTATTCTGACTCTCTTTCCTAGCTGGATTCTTGCTAACCTTAGAAGCATGTAAAGTAAGAATCTTGAACAATTGCTTCGGATTCTCCCAATGACCTTGGGCTTATAAAGTCCTGTTTCTGAGCGTACTAAGAAGTGACTGTCTTAAACTCTGTCTATTTAGTTCCTAAACTACAGCAGAAACAAAGAACCAGGCTCCAACCTATCTGATGTAATGAAAATTTACAGTGTGCAGAGATATGACTGAACTCAGTGCTGCCTCATCTCTTATTCAGTTTTAATGTAACTATATGAATAAAGTGATTGGGGTTTCGCATAGTATAAATTTTGAAATAGTAAAAACTAATATCATCATGAAGATGACAGATAGAGGTAGTAACACTGGGAGTTTCTCATATCAGAGAGTTGTAAATCCACAGTTTGTTTATGTGTTCAAGTTGGTGAACAGGTTATTTGTGGACCTACCTTCTGAGCACTCTGAAAATGACAACGTACATTTGGAATCTGTAAGTTTTCATTCCTTGATCTGTATTTCATCATACATTCATAATATTGTTGTGTACTTAAAACATGGAATTTAAAATTAAGAAATGGTGTCTTGCACTTAATTAATTATGGCCTTGCTCTGGCTGAAAGTCACCTAGCATAGGTACTGTGGAACCAAGTGATAGATGAAGGCAACAACCTAGTATGTTTAATACTTCAGCACAGAGTATTTTGATTGTTAGCTTCTTGGGAGATTGGTTAATTGCTTGTTTATCTTCTATGTAATTTGTTACTAAATAAGCTTTTAAAAGCATAATTCTGGAAAGCAGCCAGTCTGAATCTGATCCATGTTGACAGCATAAAGCCTACTTCAGTTATGCATTAATGCCTAGCCTTGTTTTCTGTGCTTTAATGGAATTGTGTAGAATGGCTTGGATCAAATCCAAATGGGAACAAATTTTACCAAGAGTAGTTGAGTCTTTTTCTGGAGTTTCTAACAGCCCATAATGGGGAAAGGGCTGGGAAACTGGAGCTTGGCCATAGTTTTACCCATACTGACTAATTAGCAGAATTAACATAATTACTCTGCATGCATATAATGATACTAAAAGGAACTCTGTGAATCTGCCTGGAGACAAGGTTTTCTAAGTTAGGCATGGCAAAACCTTATACCCCTTCCTGTTTCAAGACTGTTGTTGATTAATACTCCTTCCAACCAAGCAGTCTGGCCTGGATCCAAGGAGTTAAAATGATGATGGTGGGGCTGTGCTTGACTATATAGTGAATTAATTGGGCTTTAAGGCTACTCTGATTAGACAAAAAACCCCATGACTGTATGCTGTGAAGTGCTACAAACCTGATAACTTACTGTGGTGTTTCATGTTTATTAAAAATAGATAAACTAACTATGCACCAAAAGCTTTACAATGGGTCTGCTATCATTTTTTCCATGCTGCACTGTCTTTATGATGTGTCAGGTATCATCAATTTTTCTATAGATGACAGAGAGTATGAAAATTTCATGAACCATAACTTGGGGGATTGAAGCTAGATGATCTTAAGGTCCTTTCCCACTCTAACTAGTCTATGAGGTAAAGCAGCCTTACCAAAAAAGATGCAAGGACACTGTATTTAATTTTTCAGTATATTGTTTGAAGTCTTGTTTTATAGTATATTCTTATTTAAATACATAGAGTGGAGGCTGCTATGTAATCAAAACAGCATATATTTCTTTAACTAGGTCTTAATCATTCCAAACTCCAAAAGCTCAAAAATTCTTGCAATATTTTTTTCTATTTTGTAGCTGATGGCTAGGTAAGAGTGCTTTTTCCAGCTAACGCTGGCACAATTCCCCAAACCCAGCCAATTAGAATGATGTTTTTAAAGCCCAATGACTTAAAAGTATACAGCTGAATGTTTTCTATTGTTACTTCGAAGTATACAATTGTCTACATTTTTTTTCCATAGATTTTTCTCTGTAATCACTTTAAAAGCTGTATGCTAGAGAGACAAAGTGATAATGTGTTTTGGGTTTTTTTTTATGGGGTTTTTATATACTTTAGACAGGAATTATAGAATCATAGAATAGTTAGGATTGGAAAGGACCTTAAGATCATCTAGTTCCAACCCCTCTGCTGTAGGCAGGGTTGCCTCACACTAGACCATGTCTACTAGTTTTTTCTGACTTTACACCATGACAAGTTCCTCCCCATTTGTGTCTACTTGCACCAGCTGAAAATACAAACTATTGTCAAATATCTTCCATGGAAGTATCCTGCTAGTGGGATGAGGGAGGAAGTGTGGTAAACAGTAAACAGAGCATTCTTTAGTCAAAGTTTAGTGTAAATCAGTTGTTGGTCTCATTCGGTATCTTTTTGTTTCTGTTATCATGGTCAGTAAGGTGACAGAAGGCACAGTGCAGAGAATTGAGTGATCCCTTTGTTGACAGAAGTGAATATTTACAGAATAGGGCTATCACACCCCAGTAAAGTCATACAGAATGCAGCTTACATTGACATATATCAGTGCTATTTATTACTCTATTGAGATAGTGGCTGGAGATGTTAGTTGGCTGTTCCTAGGAAGCACACAAATGTTGCAGATACTTTGTCTTGTTGAGTTTACGCTGTCCACTTTAGAACTGAAATTTTTTCACTATTGAATTAATATTTCCTTTATTAGCTAGGATCTGTAATGCATGGCTGGGATGAAGAAACTGGGAGATAGGCAAAACCATTCTCAGATGTGTCAGGTTGTTTGCAGGTATTTTAAAATGTTTAGGTGGAGATTCAAGTTGCCAGTCTGGTTACTAGTGATCTGTGAAATTGTGTGGTGTTTGATGCTTGTCTATCACTTTCCTGTTTCTTTATGACATTTTCCAGTGTTCTGTTCTAGTCTGTAATATCAATTCTGGGATCCTTCTTCAAGAGGTTTTTGAATTGCAGGCACAGGATATCTGTCTAATCTCAAAAATTTCATGAATAGGCCCTACTAGTAAATACCAATCTTTAATAAAAAGAATTGGCTGTTTACGTAATGTCCCTTGCGTAAAACCCCTTTGTATGAGTAGGTCTTCCACGAAAAGAGTTTGGATTTAGCCATGTAACAAGCAGACAAACACAGTTTAATGGTTAGATGCCTTGTAAACTACCTGTATTTTACTTCTCTAGTCAAAATCTAGTTTTCTGTCTAAGTGTTGCTTTCGGTAAGCCTCTGATGTGGTAGAGTTTTTCAAGCATTTTCATTGCAATACCAATTTACTTTCAGTTGAGGTAATAGTAGATCTACATTCTTATGGGTTAATCAAGTTTTCCCCTTTATTAGCATAAAGACATGTGGAACAAAATTGCTCCTGAAATTGAGAGGCAGAAGAATGAGGTTAGTGGATTTTAGGATATTAGAGACAGCATCTGATTTAAGTGAATCTGCTGTGTCCTGTGTACTTAAATACCAAGAAATAACTATGAAGAGCTGCCTAAGAAATCTTTGACTTGATTTTTCCCTGTGCAGTTGAGAATAAGATCTGAAGAATATTTTCAGGGGCAATGTTAAAACTGTAAGTAAATTTGTGCATCCCAAAGCAGGGATATGTTTTACCAGGTTGTGTTTCAACTTGTGTAATGGTAAACATTGTCACTTACAAATAGCAAAGCAGTGGAACATGCTTTTAACTTCAAGCTGGTCCTGTCAGATTAAATGGTCAGTTCAAGAAACTGAAGTTTTGCAAGTGCTTAAGTGCTCTTCAGGACCAAGACTGGTATGATAACTAAGTCCTGTAAATCATTGGCAGTGTAAACAAAAAATATTAGAAGCACTGTGAAACTTTGAAAAACCCACCATATAGTCAATCTATGACCTTGAAGAGTTTAGCAACTAAGATAGGGGCAGAGCTGTTGTGGTGCCTTGAAAAGCTTAGGAAAGGAAATACTGATGTTCATTAGCTAAAATTGATGCTGATAATTCTAATGCAGTTAAAGTGAGTTGAATTGTTTCAATAATGCTAAATCCAGGCTAAAGCCCCTCAGGCACCCTACACGCTCTGCTACTGTGCATTCCTCAGATGCTTAACTCTCTTAACAGCTATATTTGCATTAACATGGAGAGCAGCTTCAGCCCCAGTTAGTTCTGAGGAGTGGTACTGAGGAAGCATGCTTCAGAATGTTTGCTGATGCACCTGAATAGGGAACGTATTGTGGAAATGTAGTCAGGAACGTGCATCTTCAAGCTGTGGGCAGTTGGTACTAAGAAACTTTACAAAGTTGTCCGTGTCTTTTCCTTGTACTGAGATTGGAAGAACTATTGCTTCTGTTCCTAAAATAGGAGTGAACATGGAGCTGTTTACTACTTTCAAGTAACTCTGAACCAGAATTAGAGCTGTATGATACTTAGGGCTTTAAATTTGATATAAAAATGTGTTTTCCTGCCCCAGGTTTACTTAACATTACTCAGGTTTCCCATTAAAAAGGCAACACAGCACGGAGCTTAAAGAGCTACTTGGGGAGAGAAGCTCAAGTGCATAAATGGGTTTATGCAAATAGTGTTTTTCAAAAGAACCAAATTTGTTTGGCACTGTCTGAGAGGAGATCTGCATTACTTGACTCACTCAAATGTGAAGGGAAAAACATTTTAAAAAAAAAGATGTGGGATGTGAGAAAAATCTAAAACCCTAAACATCTCTGTTATGCTAATCTTTACCAAATTATTTTGATATAAGGCCTCCTCTCACACAGACTTCAGTACTTAGATTACAAGAAATGTTGCAGTCTCCAGTTCTCTTGGGAATTATTTTTATTCTAAACAAAGTAGATATATTTTGAGCCATCTATTTGTCTAATTTCTAAATCTGATTAGCACAAAGCTAATTAAAGCTGGTCTCTTTTGGGTTTTTCTGCTTATTTCATGAAAAAGAAAATACTGAAATGAGAGTTTGGGCATAAAAGCTTTACCCTTTTACTGTATTTAAATTTCATTAAATTATGTAAAGCCATTTAAAAACCTGGCAATGAATGTGCTGAATCATTTTGTGTTTGCAGATTTTCCTGGAGACTCTTAGTGGTGTGAGGACTGTTGATATACAATCATTTATTTCGCTGTGTTTATGACCAGAGTATATCAAACTAACATGACATATGCTAAAAGGCTGCTGTTTATTTTTGTACAAATATATTTTCTTCTTTGGAAAACAACCCCCCACATTTCTGTTTGGTAAACAGTGAAAAGTTCAAAACCAGCAAATAAATGAAGTCATATGCTGACCAGTGGTATTTTCCTTTAGAATTATTACTTTTTTTCTTTTTATTTTCTTTTACTTCTTTAGGCCTAAAACTTCCCACGTCTTCTGGCATTAGATGATTATAATGACATAATTCTAGTCTGTATTGCAACCATATTTTTCCTTGCTGTGAAATTTACTGGTCAGTGCAAGAAGGGATGGAGCAAAGAGCAGGCAGGTGTTCAGCCATCGCCAGTAAAGCAGGGCTCCATCATGTGTAATGGTTACTTGGGAAGACAAACACGAACGTCCCCCCCTTCCTCCTTCTTCCCCCAGCTTTATATGCTGAGCATGATGCCATACGGTGTGGAATATACTTTGGGTCAGTTGGGATCAGCTGTCCCAAATGTGTCCCCTCACAACTTTCCAACCAGCCTACTTACTGGTGGGGTGGGGTGAGAAGCAGAAAAGGCCTTGACTCCGTGTAATCACTGCACAGCAATAACTAAAACATCCCTGTGTTATCAACACTGTTTCCAGAACAGATCCAAACCATTGTCCCATACTAGCTACTAAGAATACTAACTCTACCCCAGCCAAAATCAGCACACTATTGTCAGTGCTGGGTATCCTTAAAAAGAAGAACATCTGGTATTTAACAGTGTTTTGAACAAATACGCTTGAGGTGTTATTAATATGCTCTCATACATGCCAGATTTCAGAAGTCCTGCTCTGTTCTGGGGGATATTTTAAATACCGGACACTCAAACTTTGGCATTTAAATGCTGAATGACTGTCAAAAGGAACAGTAAAGGTCTTTTAAAATCTAATCCTTACATACCAGTTATGAACACAACTGAAACTGGGTTACTAAGTGAAGTTTTACAAATATTTTACTTAAACCAGGAGTTGGAATGCAAAATCTGAGGAAAGCCTATTGATTCTCTCACACTTATCATAGGTGAAAGGAACTTCAAGCCTGTGAAAAAATAACGAATTTTATTGATTTAAATATTTAATTCACCTACAAATATTCACTTTTTTTTTTTCACATACTTCCAGAATAATTCCATGCAAATGGCTACTTTGCATGTATTATCTGTACAGTAGTTTCCAAATGTTATAAAAATAAATGGAAAGAGACCTGAAAATGAGAACCTCGTTTTTAAGAATGAGGCCGGGTTTGAATCACCACAGAGTGTTAGAAGAGGTATGATCCACAGTATGCCTGCGATTCTAATCCTTGGATGAATGTTTTGTCTCCTTTCTGATTCCTGGGACAAAACTCATGCAATTATTACTACTGTCCATCATCTGTTAGAAAAAAAAACAGAGTATGTTCAAATAAGGAAAGAGCTTTTGGTTTGTCAGCTTCTCTGTTGCTTGAGGATTTGATGTCCTGATGCCAGCTCATTATATATTGGATTGAGCCAACAATTAGCAGCGTGTATGTTGGCATGACTTGTTTTGTGCAACTAAGCATGCGAATTCTGATGTTCAGAGTTTGTATGTGGGACAGATTTAAATGTCTGTATGCACCATTGTGTGAATCTGTAACAGCAGAGGAATCTTAGAATGCAACTCAAATGTTATAGACAAGATAGTAAAAAACAATTTTATTGTCATTCAAATCAATATTTTATCACAAAGATTAAGTGATAACTGGGTTGTTTTACTTTTGTTTAGATTGGTTTTACCTGTCTTATTTTAGAAACATTATTTTCTAGTGACATTCATGATAAGCTAATTAATCTAATGTCTGTATATAATAAAACTGTAGTTTTGTTTGAAGTTATTGGGGGATCTAGTTGAAACTGCTGATGATAACAGGTGATAGCCCTTAACGTGAAAGAGAGTGCACTGGTACAATTGAAAGCAGCAGAAGTTGAATATACGATCCTGTGTGCAAGAAAATGGTTCCTTTGGAGAACAGCTCACAAAACAAAATGGCTTAAATGATGGTAATAATCAGAAGACAAATGGGATAAATATTATTCCCTAAAAGCACTGCTTTGCGTTCAGATCTTTTGTTGCTGACCTTGCATGCAGTCTGTAAACTGTTCTCCTGGGTCTTCTTGTGCCTTGCTTGAAGGTGAATTGTTGTTAACAGAAGAAATGTGTGGAGTAAAAGTAGTTCTGTGACAGAAAAAGAAAGAAAAGCACAGAGAAAACCCATAGGAATAGTTGCAGTCAAATGTCTAGTTTCTTCACTGGTGGGTATGGAAAAAAAAATCCAAGTGAACCTGGCTGTATTTTCTGCAGAGTCTTATTATGTACTTCATACTTACATGATATGTAGTTCTCAATAGCTGCTTTGGACCCAGAGGTTGAGAGAGGCTGTCCTTAGATGTCCAAACTTGGTGTGCAGGAAAGATGCTGTGAGAACTCCTCTCTGGAAAGAAAAATACTTCATCAGGTCCGTGTGAATCAAAAAATACAAAGCAAAGGATAGGTGACTATTACCAAAAGGTTGGTAACAGTATTGGAATAATAACAGTATAGTAATAATTGGAATAATAATAAATAAGTAAAGAAATCAAACAGCTTTCCTGACCTTGATGCTCTGTCATTACAGGGTGTTACGTGTTGGCAGTGCTTCCTGAGAGCTACCCCTGGCCATGTCTGCCTGACAACAGGTATGGACCCTCAGTGTCTGCACTGGAGGGTTTGAGGACAAGCAGTATGGCTTCTTGCCTGCTTGGTTTTCTTCTGGAGAAAAACCCAAGGCGTATTCCATGGTTTGTAGATGCTTCATCCTTGGAAGTGTTCAAAGCCAGGTTGAATGGGGCTTTGAGGAACCTGATCTAGTGGAAGGTGTCTCTGCCCTGGGCAGGGGATTGGAATTAGATGATCTTTAAGGTCCCTTCAAACCCAAACCATTCTATGATTCTGTGATCCTTGGTTTTCTTTATGTTGGCTGAAGTATCTAGCCAGTGACAAGGACTGCATGGGAGGCTGTGGTACATCATCCCATAACTTGTGTCCCATAATATGTCTCTCTGTAATTTAGACACAGGTGTCGTGGTTAGGGCTGGATTCTGGTTTTGGAATCTGAATCTAGGAAGTATTTTATCTTTTTGTCCTCCCTCTTCTTCTCTTGTGCTACTGATAACTCAGTTATTATCTCGTATTCTCAAAAGTGTAGCTTGTACTTTATACATGGATCTGGGATATTCCAGAGGCAACAGAAGGGTGAATCCAGGAAAGTTTTTCACAAAGACATGCAGATTCTTTCCTTTAAGGGCTCCACAGCTAATATTTGAGGCACTTTTTTGTGCCATACATTTCTTTACAGTAGGGCATTGTAGTAGTGATTTTAGTAATAGTTATCTCAACAATGGGAAGAATGTTTTATCAGGTATATCTGCTCTTACAGATTTGCTCTGGTGGGGTGGGTAATGACTGGGGGTGGAGAGAGATTCAAACAAGCAAACAATGATGGTGTACCAAACATGATAGAAATAAGATGAAGTCCGCTTTCAGAAGCAGAGTATTTGATATTTGTGTTCCTTCTATTTATTCAGTCCCAGCATTTGGATAAGGGTGTTACTCAGTTTTGATTTTAGGAAAATAAAAAGACCATCTCTGAAATGCTCTCTGAGTTGTGGGATGGTAACAGGCTCAAATATAGGTCCTCCTTTAGAGTACTTTCTGTCATTGCAGAGCTTGTATTTTTACCACATTTATTTAATTTGAAATACTTGATGTCTGATTTCTTAACTTTGTCTTGTGAACCTTGATTTGGCTTCTTGATGAGCAGGCAGCATTAGAATAAAAATAAATACAGGCTTTACAGCTACTGGCCTGTAAGAAATTTTCCTTGACATTGTAACAGCATCAACAATTATAAAAATCCATGCAATAAATATATAGTGACATAATGCTATTTAATTTTTTTTTTTCACAGAATAAGAGCGGGATTTTAGCACAGTTGCAAATAAATTCATGGTTTGTGATGACAGCAAGAATATACTTTATGTTACTGCAAAGATGTTTACGTTATGTGTCATGTTTTCCAAGTTAAACATTTACTGGAAAACAGAAAAGAATCATGCAGATAAACTAGAAATTTGCCTAACTGACCTCAGACTTCACTTGATATATTCTACTCCTGTGTTGTTGAAAGCACCTGTGTAATGTTTGTCCACAGAGTGTCAGATGACTGTTACTGGAGCCTTACTTAGGCAGTAAAAATTATAAAGATTCCTTTAGATTGGATCATTACTCTCTTTTTGAGAGTGAATGCTTTATGTATTCAGTTAATCTGGAAATTTGAAGAGTCAAGGATCCATTAAACTTGCTGGTATATTCCAGTATGGTACTGCAGTAGTGTTTGAGGTAAATAGAAATCTGGGATTACTGTTACAGATAGTAAATAGAGGACAGCTTAAGGTTTAAAGACGAACACAGTAGAAACTTGTATGGCATGAAGGTTGAAAGGGCAGATAACTTGTTATGCTCCTATTAACATAAACCTCTTGCAATTAAAATATTAATTTCTGATCACTTGGTGTGTTATTAAAAAGTGTATTATATGTTGTATTCAAAAAGTGTCAGATGGGTGTTTTTTCTACCCATCTGAGCTTTAGACTCTCTCTTTAGTCAGTATGGGCACCACTGGGAGTATGTATTGAGTTGCTTTGTGTGCAGATCTAAGAGTAAATGTTTATTAGAAAGGAAAGGGTAAGGGAAGTAGAGAGAGGATTAGGGCCAAGGTGCAAAACAAGAGGAGGGTAAATTATTGTGTTGAGTGGGTCAGTCACTAAAATGTAGCTCAGTCAGTGGCCCTGAGTCTCAAAAAAAAATCAACAAAACTTCTTTTAAATGGGGAAAAAAAACCTCAAACATTTTTACCAATCAAGAAATGGAAAAAACTGGGCCAAACATGGGCCAAACAAAGCAAAGAATATGGAAGACATTTCAGATGATACCATGTTTTTCTTAGATACCCAGTTCAGTTTTGTCTACTCAGGTTACGGGGGTTTTTTATGTTCAAGTTGTCTTGGCCATGCTGTCTCACTGTGACCAGTGGTAACTTTTAATATTAAGGTTTTCTGAACTACCTCTGTCTGGGAAATCAGCTTAACAATCTTGAATGAATGAAATGGCTCAGCAACCAGTTACTTATGTACTTGGTGTAGGTCAATGCACAGAGACTGAGGCACAGGTGGTTTGAATGACTTGAACAAGATTAACAGCCAGTGAGTTATACAGAAAGAGAATTCAAGATTTCCAGTTTCATGGATGCATTGTTTAAATTGGTCATGGGATTACTAAGAACTCATGCGTTCATGATAGATGGTTTTATTTTCTTATTGCTGTAGTTATTCACTCAAAAGGACAGTTTTCTATGCAGAACTATAAATCTCTGCTTGAAATGCAAAATTAATATTTTCAGCAGCTGACCTTCACTGTGTTTTTCAGGTAGAGAAAGCACTATTCTGTAAAACCTTTATACTAAGAGGCCTGGATCCTTAAAACAAAGCATCACTGTGAGTTAAAAACATTGGGGTTTTGCATATTGATATTACATCCCGTATCATGCTCCGAGTTCTGTTCCTATGGTTACCCTGAATGAAGGAAGTGCTGATGTAGCATCCAGCTCAGAGCAAAGTGAACCCTGGGAAGAGGCAAAAAGGGAATCCCAGTGTTGTAAAGAGCCAGGCTGTAACAAGCACAATTGCTTTTAGGTTCGTAACGCTTGGAGATCTTCCAATACTGCTGTTTCTTGATGGTACTAAACCAATTAATAGGTGGTGTGATAATGATAAAGATTAAGATGCCTCTCAGGACAGAGGAGAATTTATTTAAGAACTATGATTCAGGACACAAGAAATAGTTTTCATCCATTACTCACTGTAAAACTTTAGTATTTTTACTTACCAGATTGATGCCACTGTAAGTAAAATGTGAATTTATCTGCTAAGCACAAATAGGGCTTCCTAGCCCCCTTTCTATTTCTTTCCTAGGACAAAATTTATAAAACAAAATGAGGAAAGGCAGTGAGTTAAGCTGATGAAAATGCAAAATAGATAGGTGAATATTAAGTCAAATGACCAGTGGCCTTTTCTTGCTTACAGCTGAACTCTGTTATGAAAGGGCATCAGAGGAGGAGGTCAAGTTCACCAAGACAGTGATGACTGGGCTATTCTGAGAATACAGCTGATGTAGCTGAGCTTTACCTAATGGAACATGAGATCGGTCTCACCTTAAAGAAACTCAGACACCTCCTACACACACTTGAGTAAGTGAAGAAATCTTCCTCCAGCTCAGGAGCAGTGGAAGCATACACAATAGAGGGCTGGAGCTTGACAGCCCCCGTTACAGGAAAATCCAGGCTTTCTCTTTGCCTTAACCCACGTTCTAAAAATAATCCTAAAATATCTGCAGGGCCCTGGAGGCATGGACCTGCTGCAAACTCTCTCCTAGGAGAGGTCCCTTTGCAGCCTGCTGTTTGCCTGGGCTGCTGCTTTTCAGCCCCACCACACCTGCAGATCTAACCTTTTCCATCATCTCTACCTTAACAGTAACCACAAATTTTCTGCTGGGGGAGGTGGGGGAAAAGAGTTTTTGCAGCTCACACTAGATTTTGGCAGGCCCTTGCTGGGGTTACTGCACTGGAGAACCTGGCTTTCCCTTCTGCCTGTTTTAACCTTATCCCTAATATTTTATCTAAACCCCCAACAGGCATCAAAACATTCCCTGCTGCAAAATTTCTCCCAGGCCATATTTACCAATGTTTGTCTTAACAATTTAAGTATCTTTCACTTTTTAAAAGGTTTTATTTTTACAATTTGATCTTCTGATTGCAATTGTCAGCCTCAAATAAATGGACATACAATAAAAGAGTTACTTTTTTAGTTGAAGTCACCAGGATGGTCTTTTAAAACATTCAGCTAACTGTTATCTTATGAATTCAATTTTAAAGCCTATTTTTTTTAATCACTTAGAATTTTTTTTGACTTACAGTGAAAAGCCTATTTTATTTTATTTTTACTAAAAAGAGAACAACTCTGGCAAGGAAATAATAAGGTATGATATGGGTAAAAATAAATTTAAAGTTTAGTTGGCTGTAACATTGAACATCAGTATTGCGGGGTAGGTATGAAACTGAAGTTTTGTTATTTCGAATGTAGCAGTATTATCTTCATAGCTTTTGAATCTGGAACTAAATTTAGTTAGTATCAAAGTACTTTACCTCCTCCTCCCCTCCTGCCTATGACAAATATAATAGAATCATAATTTCTACATCCAACATGAAAAGACTCAATTTTTTACAGTTCTGCATTTCCATTATAATTTCTTTATCTGCCCAGTCCTGTTATTTTAACTTTGCTTCTGAATTTTGCCTGTGTATGATTTGAGTTTTTGATATAACAAAGATTTCTTAGTCCATATATGCTGTAATATTAAATACTTTCTGAAAAAACTGAGAGTAGG